>NC_143059.1:49252500-49460000 GCF_052426305.1 Pelodiscus sinensis
TTTAGATATTTGAAAACTGCTATCATGTCCCCCTTAATCTTCTTTTTTCCAAACTAAACAAGCCCAGTTCATGAAGCCTGGCTTCATAGGTCATGTTCTCTAGACCTTTAATCATTCTTGTCGCTCTTCTCTGTACCCTTTCCAATTTCTCCACATCTTTCTTGAAATGTGGCGCCCAGAACTGGACACAGTACTCCAGCTGAGGCCTAACTAGTGCAGAGTAGAGCGGCAGAATGACTTCACGAGTTTTGCTTACAACATACCTGTTGATACAACCTAGAATCATATTTGCTTTTTTTGCATCAGCATCACACTGTTGACTCATATTCAACTTGTGGTCCACTATGACCCCTAGATCCCTTTCCGCCATGCTCCTTCCTAGACAGTCGCTTCCCATCTTGTATGTATGGAACTGATTGTTCCTTCCTAAGTGGAGCACTTTGCATTTCTCTTTATTAAACTTCATCCTGTTTACCTCTGACCATTTCTCTAACTTGCTAAGGTCATTTTGAATTATGTCCCTATCCTCCAAAGAAGTTGCAACCCCACCCAGTTTGGTATCATCTGCAAACTTAATAAGCGTACTCTCTATCCCAATATCTACATCATTGATGAAGATATTGAACAGTACGGGTCCCAAAACAGACCCTTGCGGAACTCCACTTGTTATTCCTTTCCAGCAGGATTTAGCACCGTTAATAACAACTCTCTGACTATGGTTATCCAGCCAATTATGCACCCACCTTATCGTGGCCCTATCTAAGTTATATTTGCCTAGTTTATCAATAAGAATATCATGCATAATACAAGGATGGATTGATTGTTCTATACTATCTAATATAGAGAGAGTTTTACTATTAACTGTGGATGATGCATGAACAAGAGAGGATATAATTTGAGTTATGGATATCATGGTAAGTTTGCAGGGCTGGCAGTTAGAAGAAAAGTCTTCTTACTTATCTGTGAGGCCAGTGCTAACCTCAAGAGAGAATAAACCTGGAATGTGGTGATGTTATTTTTACAGTGTAATTTTTCAGAAACAAGTCACATTTTAATTTAAATTATCCATGTGTTGGTTTAATCTCATCATTCCTTGTATTATCTTCATTGAATAAATAATATGAAACTCTGGTTCCAACATTAACTATTGAGTTATAGGCTTTCATCTGTTGACTCCACAAGATTTTCTAGAGGATCATATTCCTCATTATCATTTCTCTATGCATTGGTAGACATGTCTTATCATTTGTCTACATTGAGCATGCTTCTTTTTTTAAAAAAAACAAAACACGTCTTATGGTGTCTGTTACAGAAGGGCTTCAGTGCAGTCTGATCCACAGATCTGAACAATCCCAGCTTTTGAGAAGTTTCAATTTTGGATCCAGATTGAACCCATTTTATGTCCTTTTTTCACTTGCAGGCGCCAAAATAACAGTGTTGGTCTGGATTTCTATTTACAATTATTTTTTCCAGTAAAAGGCTGAAAATGGAGGCCCATTCAATTATGTTTTAAAGCCTGATACACTGTAGGCTAGTGCAGGCTTTTAAACTTTTCAATATCAACAGAAAAACATTTACAGTTATTTTCAAAAGAAGACACTTGGCTGGCGATGCATAACGAAAAGACTACTAGAAGTTGATGTGTGAAGAATTTCAGTGTTGGGATTCTCAAATTTTCATCTGGTTTGTGCTTTGCATCTTTAATATTGGCCAGGCAATAATTAATTCACCCATTTTATCCAAGCCTTCTTTAGTGATTCAGCTGTGTCCTGATGGTAGTTAAAACTCTGAATATATAAGCAGGCCCTGTGGAAAGTCAATTTTGCCAGGAAGATACTACAGAGGTAGTGCATTGGAACACTTTCAAATACATAACAGAGCCTGATGCCAGGCTCCAAGCATTGTCCTTTCATTTGTCACATATTGTCCTACAAGGAGAAGAAGAGAAGAAGCAATGGACGGGGAAATGTAATAAGTCCCTGTCTTCACTGCAGGAAGCCACTGCTCTTCTGCAACAGGGCAGGCCATAGGGAAAGTAGAGACACTTCAAAAAGCTATCACTCTGCTTGCATGCCCTCAAATTACACAATAGTTATCCCAGCAGCACATGGCTGTGGTAATAGCACACATGGGGAAGTTGCTCTTTTCTACCTTTCAGCAGTGAAAGTAACTTAAAATTTCTTACAGGTACTGTCCCCTATATCAACCCGGTACCTGCTACCTCTTTAAATAGCTCCCTGCTGGCTTTTGCGGCAGCTCAGCCAACTCTTGCCAGAGCAGTGCACCAGAGTGCACCCACTTTCTTCTCAGCTTCCAGGCAACCTGCATTGAAGAGCTTAGCAACGCTTTGCTCAGTCCCAGAGCAACATCCTACTTCCTCTGTAAATCAAGGGCAGGGTGGGTGAGAGAGAAGAAGGCATCAAAAAAGGAAGGAATTAATGAGCACATTTTGTGCTTTTAACATTTTATTAAACATTTTCTGTTCCTGACCAGAAATCTACAAACTAAAAAAAGCTGAACAGAAATGCATTTAAAAAAAATCAAACACATTATTACAAAAGTTTTGTCAAATGATTAGCAAAACTTTGTTTATATCTTTTGCCTAAACTGACTTTAGTAATTAACATTCATTGAATGTTACAAATATGAGGCAAAGATCATGAATGGGATGACTTTCCCTCTGCAGGGAGATACGTCACAGTCCCACAGTGATTTAGCTTGGACTTTGAGTCTCTTCTAGGCAAACGTTTTGACCACAACTGTCAGTGTACTAGAATATTAGTGAGTTTGTCCACAATCCTGCTATCAAGGACCTTACTGAGATGTAAAACATGGGACAACTGAAGATGGCACCATGGGCCATGAGAACAGGGTTAGCAGCCAGCCAACAGACAGATGGATATACAAGTAACTGTGGCTGCTGGTAGGATATTAACTTCAAACGCTAATACATGCAGTGATGCAAAAATGTGTAACTACTAGCAGACCAAAATGCTGTACCTTGGAACTATTCTGCCACTTCAGCAATGGGCCCAATCAAGTCAGGTGAGTCATGTACCCTCAGCCTCCACTGCAGTAAATGAGAATTGACAGCATTTGGCATCTTGCAAAATCAAGCCCCCCATGACCAATTAGAAGGACTTGTGTGAAACTCCTAGGTGAGTTGCTTAGCCTTAAAATCACTGAACTGTCCAAGGAACGACAAAGAAAGGCAAACATGGTATCTCAATACATGAAAGAATAAATTTCTGCTTTACAAATTTGTACAGACTATAAGCCAACAACTGCATGTGAAAACTGCTGACCACAAAATTGTAAAGGTGAGAATCCAGGGATTCTGATAAGAGGATATAGCTTTTAGCATGAGGGACAAAACATTTTTTTCTCTCCAAATTTTTGCATAATTGCTACTGATTTTGCCATCTTTGCAAATATATTGTTTCTTAAAGTGGAAAGAGTCCTGTTGCTCTCATTTCTCAAGGCCTTATCCAACTTGTAGTAAAATTAATGAGAACTGGCTTGACTCACTGAAGTCCAAAGATGTAACCAGTATATTCCTTCATGTTGATTTCAACCTGGCCATTAGTGAATCACAATTAGACCACACATGTCCTTCAGGTTAGCGGTCTCTTAACTCAGTAAAGAACTATAGTGTAAACAGAATCGTCAGATACATAGATGAACATAATTTATTGGGGAAATGTTTTTGTAAAGGAAAATCATGCCTCACTAATCTTCTAGAATTCTTTGAGGGGGTCAACAAGCTGAAAGAATCCAGTGGCTATAGTGTATTTAAGTTTCTAGAAAGCCTTTGACAAGGTCCCTCACCAAAGGCTTTGAGTAAAATAATCTGTCATGGGACAAGAAGGAAGGTCACCTCTGGATTGGTAACTTATTAAAAGATAGGAAACAAAGGGTAGGAACAAATTGTCAATTTTTATAATGGAGGGAGGTAACCATTGGTGTTCCCTTGTGAAGGGAAAAAATTTGCAGATGATATAAAACTGCTCAAGATAGTTTTGTAGATAGTCCACAGAACACTGCAAAGAGCTTCAAAAGGATTTGATAAAACTGGATGGTTGGGCAACAAAATGGCAGATGATGTTGATAAATGCAAAGTTATGCATATTAGAAAACAATCTCAAAAATAAATTATTTGTTACCACTCAAGACAGATCCTGAAGTCATTCTGGATGGTTCTCTGAAAAAAAAATCCACTCAATATGCAGCAGCAATCAAAAAAGCAAACAAAATATCAGGGTTCATTAAGAAAGGGATACATAATAAAACAGAAAATATCTTGTTGTCTATTTATAAATCCATGGTATACCCACATCTTGAATATTGTGGGCAGATTTGGTCTCATATTAAAAAAGGTATCTTGAAATTGGAAAAGTTTCAGAAAAGGGCAACAAAAATGATTAAGGATGTGGAAGGGCTGTCATATGAGGAGAGATGAATAAGACTGGGACTTTTCAGTTTGGAGAAGGGATGACTAAAGAGAGATATGATAGAGGTCTATGCAATCATGACAGATGTTGAAAAAGTGAATAAAGAATGGTTATTTACTCCCTACCATAACAAAAGAACTAGGGGCCACTAAATGAAATTAATAGGCAACAGGTTTAAAGTGAACAAAAGGAAGTATTTCTTCATTTAAAGCACAGTCAGCCTGTAGAACTCCCTGCCACGGGATGTTGTGATGGCCAAGACATTAACAGAGCTCAAAAAAGAGTTAGATAAATCAAGCTTATCTGAAGAAGTGGATTTTGCTCATGAAAGCTCATGATACTATACATAGGTTTGTTAGGGTACGTCTAGACTACATGCCTCTGCCGACAGAGGCATGTAAAATAGGCTACCCGACATAGTCAATGAAGCGGGGATTTAAATATCCCTGGCTTCATTAAAATAAAAATGGCTGCCATGCTGTGCCGGCTCAGCTGATCGTTGGCACAGCGTGCGAGTCAAAACACGGAAAAGTCGAAAAGGGAAGCCTTTGTCCCGACCGCTCCTGTAAACCTCATTTCATGAGGCATAAGAGAGCAGTCGACAAAGGCTTCCCCTGTCCACTGATCCATGTCTTGACTCGCATGCTGTGCCGATGATCAGCGGAGCCAGCACAGTTTGGCGACCATTTTTATTTTAATGAACCTGGGGATATTTAAATCCCTGCTTCAGTGACTATGTCAGGTAGCCTATTTTACATGCCTCTGTTAGCAGAGGCATGTAGTCTAGACATTGTCTCTAAGGTGCCACAGGACTACTCATTGTTTTTTAAGTTACAGACTAACATGGCTACCCCCTGAGACTTTTAATCATGGAGGATAGGTTCATCAGTGGTTAATTGCCAGCATGGTCAAGGATGGTGTCCTGAGCTTCTGTTTTGTTAGGGCTGGGAATTGGGGAGTGGATCACTTGAGTCCCTGTACTGTTTTTTTCTCTCTGGATCACCTGACATTGACCACTGTCAGAAGACAGGATACTGAGCTAGCTAGGCTTTTGGTCTGATGCAGTATGGCCATATTCATGTTACTAATTAACAACACCATTGTGATTCTAAAGTTACTAGAGAGGCAACACCACTCTCAGTCTAGAGTTCTAGCTATTGAGAGCTGCGTTTCTCTCCATACTCTGCCACTGATCTGGTGTATGGCTTGAGCAAAGTGCTTCCACTCTCTGGGTATGTCTACACTACAGTGTTATTTCGAAATATCTTATTTTGAAACAGTTAATTCAAAATAGCTTATTTTGAAATAACACATCTATACACAAAATGCATTTCGAAATAGCGTTTTGCTATTTCGAAATAGCGCGTCCACACTGAGTGGACACTGAATTGTATTGAAAGTTGGCCAGAACCAGGTCCAGCAGGGCACCAGGTCAGGCGTTTATTTGTGTGGCCGCTGCCTGAGGCTATCTGAGGCTTCTGCTTAAAGGGACCCCCACCCTGGGGAGCCGGTTCTCAGCTTTCTCTGCTTGCTTGCCTACTTCGATGAGGGACAGCAAAGCATTTGTATCTCTGCGTGCTCTGGTTGCCCTCACTCGGGACACCACAGCACTCTGCAACATGGAGCCGGAGCTGCCCCTGGGCACTCTGGTGCTTCTCATGAACGCGTTGATGCGAACCTGGCTGCACTTTCTGCAGGCTGCCATCTGGGAGGTCCCTCGGGGGGCTGTCAGTATCCAGGAGGCCCTGCGGGAGAGCTTCCACCCTGAGGAGCACGAAGAGCCTCCCTGGTCTGCCCCACTGGGGGCTTGTGCTTCATTCCTCCCCCACATCATTCCACTTACCCTCCCAGCCCCCCTTCCTGATGTCAAATAAAATACACGTATTTTCATGAACACAAACTTTCTTTATTTAACAAAACTGGGGGTGAGGGGATGATACTGGTGATACTGGAGTAAGGAGGTCGGAGAGGGGAGGAAAGAGAGTGGGAGAGGGGAGGGGGAAACCTGGGAGGAGGGAGGTGGAAGGGGGAAGCAAGGGGAAGAAGGGGGAGGGGAAGCTCAGGGCTCAGGATTGGTGGTCTTGCCGGACCAACTTGATTTTCACGCGAACCTGCTCTTGGGTTCGAATGTGGCCTTTGGTGGCCAGGCTGGCAGCTATCCTGCCATATTCAGCTGCATTCCTCCAGCTAGTGTGGAGATCATGGATGTTGGGGGCATCCCCCCCAAACCTGAATAAGGTCCATGATTTCCACCCTGGACCAGGAAAGTGCCCGCCTTCTCCGGGCCCTGTCAGGCTCCTGGGAGCTGGCAGACTGCTCCTGGGGAGTGGTGGAAGGCTGGCTTCCAGTGGCTTTCTGGCTCATGTTTTGGGGCCACTGGGTCAGGGGCAGTGACTGCTGGCTCTGGGCTGGCAGGCTTGGAGCTGGCACAGGCACTGTGGCCAGAGTCTACCCCTTTAAGGGCTCTGGGGAGTGGTGAGGGGGCGGAGAGGTTGAGGCTGGAGTGGCCACCAGGGCACCCTGGGAAGTCTGGAGGCCCCCTATTTCAAAATAAGTGTCTACACAGCACTTATTTTGAAATAGCTATTCCGAATTTGGCATTGTTCCTCATAGAATGAGGCTTACCAAATTCGAAATAAGCACTCCACTATTTTGAATTTATTTTGAAATAGCGGTGTGGCTGTGTAAACTCTAGGGGTATGTCTACACTACCCCGCTAGTTCGAACTAGCGGGGTAATGTAGGCATACCGCACTTGCAAATGAAGTCCGGGATTTGAATTTCCCGGGCTTCATTTGCATAAGCGGGGAGCCACCATTTTTAAAACCCCACTGGTTCGAACCCCGTGCAGCGTGAAATGAGGAGTAATGGTAGTTCGAACTAGGAAGCCTAGTTCGAACTACCTAGTTCGTGCCCCGTGTAGCCGCGCTGCATGGGGTTCGAACCAGCGAGGTTTTAAAAATGGCGGCTCCCCGCTTATGCAAATGAAGCCCGGGAAATTCAAATCCCGGGCTTCATTTGCAAGTGCGGTATGCCTACATTACCCTCCTAGTTCAAACTAGGAGGGTAGTATAGACATACCCTAGGAAAGTTATTTCGAAATAAGGGCTGTTATTTCAAAATAACTTTGCTGTGTAGACATACCCTCTATGCTTTCCCCCCTCCCATCTTTTGTCTGATTTGTCTCTCTTGGATTTTGTGCTGGTTGGCACTGAGGATGTCCCTTATTCTCTCTCTCTCTCTCTTTGTGTGCTGTATCTAAAACAGGACCTAATTTTGGTTGGGATGTCTAAGCGTTATTGTAATACCAATAAGTAATAATAACAATATATTCACTTCTGCCAGATCATTATTCAGGTCCTTCTAGACATGTATTGATACAGGCTAGTCCACCTCATTATGAGGTATTCCCTTCCTCTTACCGATACACCAGTACTATCTGGTTTGGTCCGTTGCATTGGCCTCTCTCTAACAACTATTCTACAGTGATAAACAGGGCCAAATGCAGCTGTCATTTATGCTAGTTCACGTCCTGATTAACTCCATTGAAATCAACTGTGGCCCATACTATGTGGAAAATATGGGTTTTGACAGAGTCCATTGAATTCTGGAATTATGAGATCAATATCTAGCACACAATACACATGCCTGACAACATGCACATTCATTGGGACTGACTGGAGTTTACTCAGTGCCGAAGGGTGCTTGGGGCTAAACCTCTAGTTGGTGAAATACATCAGAATGCATGAGCATCAGGAGGAAGTGCTTGGATTACCCAACTGTTTGTCCTAGCTATTTGTACCTACTACACATAGGTAGTGTTTTTATAGTCAAAATGCAGGTCCCATAAATCAATCAGCCAAATGACTATACTGAAATGAACAATTAGGACCTTCTTTGTTTTATGGCACCGTAGCAATACAGAGTTATTTATAAATTGATCCAACATGCACATTTGTACCTTCCTTAGTGGTTTCTGTTAAAAATAAAAACAAACTTTTCCTCACTATCACATCTGAAACTCTAATAACTGTGTTTTAGAATCCCCAAAAGAATGTTGCTGTTAAGAGTTAAAAACCTCTGGATATTGACTTACTGAAAGGCTCCTTACAACATTCTTGATCTCAAAACTCACATCACTTCTTTCTTTAGTACAAGAAACAGTGTTTTAAATTGTACTTTGGACATGCTGTCCACTTTTTTTTGGCTCAACAAATAAGCCAGATTTTTTTTTAAAGATTTCTGACTTGGCATTCCCAAAGTTTTGCCTAAACCCTTGGAGACTTGCTAAAAGAGATTTATTTATGTGCACTGCGAGGCACTTGCCAAATAACTGCAGCTTCATGGTTTTAACTATTTTTTCTAAATTTAAAAATTAATAAAAATAATAAAATGTTGGTTTAGTTGTTATTAATTATACATATTTTATAATTAATAATTCCTCTCTAAGATATCAAAGGTAAATAAAAGCTAAGATGCTGATAACAAGTTAAAAGTTCTGGCAAATATCTTTTCCCTGTTGTTCACTCAGATTTTATAATTTTTTTTATGACCGTTTCTCTGATTTGATGTAACAGAGATATGCATGGAAATATATGATCTTTCAACCCTCCCCTTGAAAAGAGTTGGAGACTCGCATACACTGAATTTTCAAAGTATTTATAAATATTCTATTGAGGGAAAATGACTTTTACATTGAAAGAAACACCCAGATATTTTTAAGGCTCTCATCATGTCATCTTCAAAGTAAAAGGGAAAATGTCTATAGATTTCAGTGGTCAGATTCATCCTCCTGTCTTCCAGATATGTGGTTAATTTGGACAGTGGGGTTCAAAGAGAGCATACCTGTTCAATAACTTAATAAATGTTGGGAAAAACTGCTCAGACTCTTTTACTGTGTAGCAATGACTGCTCTTCATTTGCTTCAGCTGTATATGTAACTTTTTAATTTGTTCATTTTGAGTTTATACTTTTTCTTTTTCTTTCTCAGAAATATGATTTAGTGTATATACAATATGGTACAACACTGACTATCCGAATAAAATAGGCATGTGTCTGAATAAGTCATCTGATATAATATCAGATACAGGGACTCTATTCTGCTACCTTTAATCAGGATCAGGCTCTGGACCTGTTGATATCCAATAAGCAAATGAGATAATATGGTAATGATATGGCAATCTTAGATATGTGTGTTTGCATAGGCACTGCCTGTGGGAAAGGAGGTCTAGGGAGGGCCTCCCACAGGGCAGGAAGAGGGTACGTAGGGATACCTCATTTAGCAAATAAAATTTTAGCATGGTCATAGTGCACTCCCCCAAGTTTTACCATGAGTCACTTATGAGTGTTTCACAAGGATTTAAATATGACCATATTTCCAAATAAGGACTAGAAAATGTCATAGACATGTGCTGTAGAGTTATAGTCATATTGGTTCCAGAATATTAGAGACAAGTTGGGAGAGATCTCTCTCTATATATATATAAAAAAGTTTTTCCTGTGGGACGACAGAATCATATAAGAACAAGACCCACCCAGCCCAAGCTTGACCCTTCCCAGGGCCCACGTGGATGGCTGGGTGGTGGAGAGGGAGAGAAAGAGCCACGGGCTGTGTTGCCGGCAAGAGTAAGTCTCAGGTCCGACACTGGGTTCTCAAAGTACAAAAAATGCTACACAGGTATGTGTCAAACACAAGCAGTTTATTTTCTGACAACTATCAGCTGTGCCCCTTAACTAAAAGAACAACATGATAGGAAAAGCGGCATTTCTTACATCCTTTTGGCTAGCCAGGAATCCCATTTCGGCTGCGGATGAAGTGGGAGACTGTCTCAGCTCCTGAGGACCCGGTACCCAAACCCATCGGTGAGGTCCAAATTGCTCTGCTCTGGTGCAGCCTTGAATACAGTTCTCTTGCCTTGTTTTGCAGTTTGGAAATTTCCAGCGGTTACTCATTGCTTGTAACAGTATGGCTCAGCTGTCCTTTGACTTTGGACTGCTTGTCCTTTGACTTTGTTTACATGATCAGTACATTTAGGTAAACAAGATTGTTATGTTCCTTCCCTTATATACAATTTGTTCTTGCTACAATGGTGTATGTTCCTAGAGGCTTGCTTCTGGCTCATCAGTAGTAGGGAAAGGGGGGGAATGAAAAAAGGGGGGAATGCAGGCCTCACCATCCCTGTACTTCACACATACAGAGTTCTTCTGCAATTGATCCCTACATTCCACCCCTGGGTGGTGGGGCACTGCACCTCACCCTAGTATGCCCCTTAATTAGGGTGTCAGCCATTTGAGGATGACCTGGTCATTTTGTTAAGGATGTGGATTTGATCCCACACTTTGCCATTTTGGCTCGAGGAAAAGAGTCCAATTTGGGGGAAACATTTTAGCTAAAACCTCAGATTGCTGATATACTGGTTTGGCATAAATGTGGCTGACAGCTTCTTAGGGCAAAGGCATTGCACCTGCATTCATGGATGGGGGGTAAACTAGGTGTCTGGTCATTCTAGATAACAGGTGTGTAGGTACCACACATAAGCACCCCACATGATTAGTGAGTACCACAGTGGTCTGATTGAATATACAATCCATAACACACTCCCCCACAGTATTAATTTATATTCTACAAGGATCCAGAATGTGGTGTTTAAAGGGACACATCCATTCATTCCAGGGCATTTACACAAGCGTGCCTTTCTTTGGATGTCATTCTTCATCTCCCAATTAGCTCATAGGCTTGGATCCCGGGACGAACCCCCATATTCTGATTGGGATACATAGGAGTGGTAATAGTGATAGGTGTGGTCCATAGGTGCTTGTCTAGGGGTACAAAGCAAAAACAAAACAAAGAAAGATATGCAGCAGCAATTGTTTATGATATGTCTTTGGTAAATTAGCAAGTTGGACTCATGAAAGGGGGGTGCTATTTCTGGTTCCTTAACAACAATTTGTGGTTAGCCTTAAGAGGGCAGTTGGGTGTCTCTTTTTCATGCAGACTGTGGGGCATCTCGCAGGGCCATATACACTCACGTTTATGAGAAATTCATGATAGTGGTATTCAATTATGGCTGTCCATTTGGTGTTGTGATGCCTAGCTTATAAACAGATGGGGCTGCTTTTCTGTGTCCAGCCTGTTTTTTCCAAGCTTCCTCTTATCTGTTTTGACTTCAGCTAGGCCTGCTAGGCCTTGTCTCTTTGCTCCAGCTGAACAGCAGGTTTCTGGGGGGATAGCTTAGCCTCAGACCACAGTTTAAGGTTTTACCTATATATCAAAGGACTACTGGCTACTGTGGGTTAAAAACCTGTTCCTACATTCCCTTCTCTTAACCTAGGGTTCTCTAACCCACCTGGTTAAATATAGCAATTGTAAGGAGATGGATTTGTGTAATCTGACCTCTTCTGCGGGCCCCGAGGATCTGGCTGTAGCATGTCATCCTCATCAGAGGAATCCCAAATATCCCCATCCCATGTGGTGGGGTCCCAATCAGTGGACTGGAGCACACAGACCTTCACCTGAGAAGGCTGGTGGTCCTGGTTGTACTTATACTTCTGATTGGCATAGCGGACAGCCATAACTTGCAGATTCTGACCCATCTAGATGATCATAATGGTCCCTTCTGACCTTAAAGTCTATGAGTCTATCTCTGCTGTCTGCTTCTGTGCATGCTGTAAAGAGGCTTGCTGTATTCCAGACAGAGCTTTAACCATGTCCAGTTCCTCCTTAAGCTGTGCCACTTCCCACTGTAACCCTTCCTTCTCCTCACATACACTGCAGAGTGCGCTTAGGAACAGCCAACATCTGGCCTGATGCACCCCCTTATCCTTATGGATATCTAATGCCTCCAGCCCCTTTTGAATACCAGCAGAACTGACCCCATCAGCTAGCTCTCCCTCAAACTGCACGGCAGGAGTTATGTCATACCAAAGTTGAGCAACCGAAGCCCAGGATGATGTGCACGGCCAGCCTGGAATTCGATGATCTGTCCTACTTTCTCCCTCACCCATCTGCTTCTCTTTCTTCCACATATTGAGCAATTTGTACCAAGAGAAGCCTGCTTGTTGCACCAAATGTTGCCGGTAACAGTAAGTCTCAGGTCCGACACTGGGTTCTCAAAGTACAAAGGATGCTACACAGGAATCTGTCAAACACAAGGGGCTCGTCTACACTGGCCCCTTTTCCGGAAGGGGCATGTTAATTTCAAATATCGTAGTAGGGAAATCCGCGGGGGATTTAAATATCCCCCGCGGCATTTAAATAAAAATGTCTGCCGCTTTTTTCCGGCTTTTAGAAAAGCCGGAAAAGAGCGTCTACATTGGCCCCGATCCTCCGGAAAAAGCACCCTTAAAAGTAGGAATAAGAGCCTCCGGAAAAGGGCGCTTTTTCCGGAGGATCGGGGCCAGTGTAGATGCTCTTTTCCGGCTTTTCTAAAAGCCGGAAAAAAGCGGCGGACATTTTTATTTAAATGCCGCGGGGGATATTTAAATCCCCCGCGGATTTCCCTACGACGATAGCTGAAATTAACATGCCCCTTCTGGAAAAGGGGCCAGTGTAGATGTAGCCAAGTAGTTTATTTCCTCACAGCTAACAGCTGCACCCCTTAACTAGAAGTGCAACATAACAAAGAAGCGGCATATCTTATGTCCCTTCCTGCTAGCCAGGGATCCCGAGTTGGCTGCGGATGAAGTGGGAGGTTGTCTCAGCTTCCGAGGTGCCGGTACCCAAAGCCCATTGGCGAGGTCCAAATTGCTATGCTTTGGTGCAGCCTTAAATACAATTCTCTTGCCTTGTTTTGCAGTTTGGAAATGTCCAGGAGTTACTCATTACGTGCTGATGTATGGTTTAGCTGTTAGTTATTGATCTGGTTCTGATATAGTTCTACTTGTTCTTTGGCCTTGTTTACGTGATCAGTACCTTACGGTAAACAGAATTGTTTGTGTTCTTGCCCTTTACCCTTATCTTATACTTGTACTTGCTATACTGGCAACAATGCTTATCTTAAATGGCGTATGTTCCCAAAGACTTGCTTTTGGCTCATCAGATATAGGGAAAAGGGAAGGGGGGGGAGGGAAGAATGCAGGCCTCACTCCCCTAAACTTGCACGTACGAAGTTCTTCTGCAATTTACCCCTACAGACTGGCGTGACATGGGAGTGGGAGGGAGAAGGGACCCAGCATGGTGCAGGGGGAGAGAGAGGGGCAGGAATGGTGCAGAAGGTGATGGGGAGAGAAAGGACCCTCGTTGGCAGGGGATGGGAGGAGAAGGGGCCCTGTCTGGTGGAGGGTGAGAGAAGGGAAAAGAGGCCCTGGTTGGTGGGGAAGGGAAGGGAAGGGAGGAGAAGGGGCCTGGTGTGGCACAGAAGTGGGGGGAGAAAAGAGACCTGGACTGGTGGGGGGCGGAGGGAGAGGGACAGGAATAGTGCAGAAGGTGATGGGGAGAGAAAGGACCCTGGCTGGCAGGGGATGGGAGGAGAAGGGGCCCTGTCTGGTGGAGGGTAAGAGAAGGGAAAAGAGGCCCTGGTTGGTGGGGAAGGGAAGGGAAGGGAGAAGAAGGGGCCTAGTGTGGCACAGAAGTGGAGAGAGAAATGACCTGGACTGGTAGGGGAGGGGGAGGGAGGAGTGACCCAGGCTGGTGGGGAGGTACATGAGCGAAAAGAGGGACCTGGGGTGGCATGGCAGGGGAGGAAGAAGGGGCCTGGTCTGGTGCAGCTGCAGCCCGGCCCTCCCTGGTGGCTGGGGGGAGAGCCAGGGCTGCCTACCACCTCCTGAGAGGGCGGTTGGTAAGTGTAGTGAGCAGGAGGTGCAGCTCCCTAGTTATCTTTTATTGCACCAACTTCTATTGGTGAGAGAGAAGCTTCTGAGCAACACAGAACTTCTCTTTAGGTCTAGGAAAGGTACTGGGAGTCTAATAGGTGGAACTGGTTGTTTTGTATAGGTTGCTAGCACATATTGCATAGTATCTCAAAGTGGTCCACGAAAACACTTTGAAAAAGGTGCTAAATGATCATTCCAGTGTGTTTATTTACTGGCGCCGTGGCCATGAAGACTTGCATTGGCTCCAGTTCGCTGTTTTCAGCCAAGGGGAGCTGTGGGAAGTGGTGAGTGCCGGGTCGCCTCTTACCGTGATTCCGCTTGTCTGCAAATGGCAAACTGGAGCCAATGGGAGCTGCGAGGCACCATGGTGCTAATAAATAAACACACTGGAGTGGCCATTTAGCAGCTTTCTCAAAGTGGTTTCACTGACCTCTTTGGGAAACACTGACATATTGTATGTTACCATTCAGGATGGAGTTGGCCCATTAACACCTCTGTATTCATAGGGCAAAAAAGGGGGTGGAGATTAGTGGGTTACACATGGTTGAAATAATAATACTAATATACTATATCCATTTAGAAATACTATTGTACCATCTAGACAATATGGGCAGTCGGTGAAGGTAAGGCTGGGGGAGGCAAGCCCAAAGTCCCACCCACAGCCCTGCCCCTTCTGCTGAGGCTCTGCCCCTATGGGAGCCAAGCCACCTCCCTCATCACCACAGGGAGGCAAGGCAGTGCGCTGTACGTGCTCCCTACCACCACGGGGAGGGGAGGGGAGAGAAGGGAGGAGGGTGGGTGAAAATGTGGCCCCAGCCAGCCTGGCCCTGAAACATGGCTAGGGAGAATGATGTGTGTCTCCAGCCTCCCCGGCCCACGAGCATAGGGAAGGTGATCAGCATGCAGTCCAAAGGAGTGTGGGTGGCACATGGCCTGAGCTCCCTGGTCCTGGAGCACAGGATAGGAGGAGAGCATGCGGCCTGAGCCTCCCCAGCACTGGAGCATAGGGAGGACGGGCACTGGGGCGACAACTACAGTAGGTGTTCTTGGGGCTGAGTGTGGGTAGCGTCAGGCTGGTGGCTTGGGACGGCTGTGCCTTCCCGCACCTATTATATCAAACACCCATTCTAGCCAGCTATCTCTAAGGGTATGTCTACACTACAGCACTAATTCGAACTAACTTAGTTAATTCGAAATAAGCTAATTCGAACTAGTGCATCTAGACTTAAAAATTAGTTCGAATTAGCATTTTGCTAATTCGAACTAGCATGTCTACACTGAGTGGACCCTGAACTGAGGTTAAGGATGGCCGGAAGCAGTGCTGACAGGGCATCAGATTAGGACTTAGAGTGTGGAGCTGCTGCCTCAGGCTAGCTGAGGGCTGTGCTTAAAGGAACCCGACCCCCACCCCGGACAGACAGTTCTCAGGGGTTCCCCGCTTGCAAAGCAGTCCTGGCTTGGAGTGCCCTGAGTGCCCACACTCAGCACATCACAGCACTCGGCCATCAGCCCGGCTGCACATGCTGCAGGCTGCCATCCGGAGGGCGGGGGGGGGGTCAATCAAGAGGCTTCAGGAGAGCTTCCACCCCAAGAAGCCCACAGAGCCACCCCAGTCCTTCCCATTGGGGGCTCGTACCCCATTCCTCCCTCACCTCCTTCCACTTACCTCTCCCTAGCCCCCCTTCCTGATGTACAAAATAAAGGACACGTGTGTTCAAAAATAGAAACTCTCTTTATTGAACAAAACTCGGGGAAACTGGGAAAAGGAGGTGGGAGAGGGAGGGGGGAGAGGGAAAGAGAGAGGGTGGGAGAGGGGAGGGCAACTAAAATGATCAGAGGTTGGTAACAGGTCCCATATGAAGAGAGGCTAAAGAGACTGGGACTTCTCAGCTTAGAAAAGAGGAGACTGAGGGGGGATATGATAGAGGTCTATAAAAGCATGAGTGGTGTGGAGAGGGTGCATAAAGAAAAGTTCTTCATTAGTTCCCATAATAGAAGGACTAGAGGACACCAAATGAAATGCATGGGTTGCAGGCTTCAAACTAATAACAGAAAGTTCTTCTTCACAAAGCAAATAATCAACCTGTGGAACTCCTTGCTGCAGGAGGCTGTGAAGGCTACAACTAGAACAGAGTTTAAAGAGAAGTTAGATAAAGTCATGGAGGTTGGGTCCATGGAGTGGTATTAGCCAGGGGATAGAAATGGTGTCCCTGGCCTCTGTTTGTGGAAGGCTGGAGATGGATGGCACGAGACAAATGGCTTGGTCATTGTTTCGGTCCATCCCCTCCAGGGTCCCTAGTGTAGGCCGCTGTCGGCAGACAGGCTACTGGGCTAGATGGACCTTTGGTCTGACCCAGTACAGACATTCTAAGCTCAGGGCTCAGTGTCGGGGGTCTCAGTGGACCACCTTGATTTTCATGCAAACCTGCTCCCGGGTGGCCAGGCTGGCAGCTATCCTGCCCTAGCCGGCCACTTTCCTGTGCCTAGTGTGGAGGGCGTGGATGAGGTCCACGATCTCCGCACTAGACCAGGCGGACGCCCGCCTCTTGCGGACCCGGGCAGGCTCCTGGGAGCCGCCAGCCTGGTCCTGGGAAGAGGCAGAGGGCTGGGTGGCAGCGGGTGGGTGGCTCTGTGCCGTGCCAGGTGCAGCGTCTTCTGGCTGGGTGCTGGCAGGCTTGCACCTGGTACGGGCACCGTAGCCAGCCTGTGCCCCTTGAAGGAGTCCGGGGCCGGGAGGGGGGCAGACGAGTTTCCCTGGTGGTGCCCAGAGGGGCCACCAGGGAAATCTGGGGAGGGCTAGCCTCCCACTAGTTCGAATTAAGTGGCTACACACCCCTTAATTCAAACTAGCTAATTCGAACTAGGTGTTAGTCCTCGTAAAATGAGGTTTACCTAGTTCGAATTAAGCGCTCCGCTGGTTCGAATTAAGGTCGAACTAGCGGAGCGCTAGTGTAGTGCCTATCCAAGTTAATTCGAACTAACGTCTGTGAGTTCGAATTAACTTTGTAGTGTAGACATACCCTAACATTGTTGATTATGCAGACGACATACTAAGGGCTTGATTTGTTTATCTGAAAATTCCTTATTCACCCGTAAATGAGCCAGTCATGGCAAAACTCCCATTGATCTCAATATGAGCATGAGTGAGCCCAGAATTTTGATGGGAGTTGAAGAGAACTGCTAGAGAATACACTATTTCTGGAGATTTTGAAGGCATGTATGGAATAGACTTAAATAGCAGAAAGCATGGTTAAAACTTACAGTTTTCTCCTTCTTAAAATATCCCATTATCTTTGTTATTCTTTGAAAACTCTAAATTGAAAGCAAGCTGGCCACTGGTGCAGTGTTGTTGAATGCTCTAAGCTAGAAAGAAGAAAGGAAAAGCTGTTATTTTAAAATAAAATCAATCATAGCTTCTTTCAAATTATTTTTCTGCTAAGAAGCTAAATCAAAAACTGTTTATCACCCGAACTAGACCTTTTAATAGACAATGATCTCTGACAGGGACTTGATTGCTTGTGAACAGCTGTTGAAGCCAGCTTTTCAGCTGTGTTACAGGACTGAACAGGGTTCAAAATAGGAGGTAAGAAAGAGAAAAAATATAAAATAAATAAGTAAAAAAATCATCTGGAAATAAGTGAATATATATAAAATGGCAAATCTCTGGCTGTGCCCCGAGGATCCTCCGCTTGCTTCCTGGCTGTTAGTGTTTGGCTCAGAAGCTCACCGTGACCCTCCTTACAGCCTCTGGGCCTTCACTAGAGGCAAAGATCAAAGCCTTCTGAGCCATCCCTGTCATAGGCTATTCCATAAATTTGGGGTGAAACCCGTCCGTAGTTCCAGTCCCACCTCTCCGGGGCAGACTCTGTAGTGACATGGGGAGGGTTAAGGGGAACCTGGGCCCACCTTCTACTCTAGTTCTGGGTTCCCTTTATGAACTAGATTTCCTAACAGAAGAAATTGGATTTTTTTTCTATGACGTATAAAAACCAAGGGTATGTCTACACTACAATGTTAGTTCGAACTAACGGACGTTAGTTCAAACTAACATTCATAGCCGCTACACTAGCGCTCCGCTAGTTCGAATTTGAATCGAACTAGCAGAGCGCTTAGTTCGAACTAGGAAAACCTCATTTTACGAGGATTAAGCCTAGTTCGAACTTACTAGTTCGAATTAAGGGGTGTGTAGCCCCTTAATTCGAACTAGTGGGAGGCTAGCCCTCCCCAGATTTCCCTGGTGGCCACTCTGGCCAACACCAGGGAAACTCGTCTGCCCCCCTCCCGGCCCCGGACTCCTTCAAGGGGCACGGGCTGGCTACGGTGCCTGTGCCAGGTGCAAGCCTGCCAGCACCCAGCCAGAAGACCCTGCACCTGGCACGGCACAGAGCCACCCACCTGATGTCCCCCAGCCCACCCCCTCTTCCCGGGACCAGGCTGGCAGCTCCCGGGAGCTTGCCCTGGACCGCAAGAGGCGGGCACCTTCCTGGGCTAGTGCGGACATCGTGGACCTTGTCCACGATCTCCGCACTAGGCACAGGAAAGTGGCCGTCTAGGGCAGGAGAGCTGCCAGCCTGGCCACCCAGGAGCAGGTGTGCATGACATTCAAGGGGTACCACTGAGACCCCCGACCCTGAGCCCTGAGCTTACCATGGCCGTCCTGGGTCAGACCAAAGGTCCATCTAGCCCAGTAGTCTGTCTGCCGACAGCGGCCAACCCTAGGGACCCTGGAGGGGATGGACCGAAGACAGTGACCAAGCCATTTGTCTCGTGCCATCCCTCTCCAGCCTTCCACAAACTTTGGGCAGGGACACCACTCCTACCCCCTGGCTAAGACTATTCCATGGACCCAACCTCCATGACTTGATCTCACTTCCCTTTAAACTCTGTTCTAGTTGTAGCCTTCACAGCCTCCTGCAGAAAGGAGTTCCACAGGTTAACTATTTGCTTTGTGAAGAGGAACTTTCTCTTACTAGTTTGAAGCCTGCTACCCATTCCTTTCCTTTGGTGTCCTCTAGTCCTTCTTTATGGGAACGGATGAAGAACTTTTCTGTATGCACCCTCTCCACCCAACCCCTGCTTTTAGAGACCTCTATCCTGTCCCCGGTCCATCTCCTCTTTTCTAAGCTGAACAGTCCCAGTCTCTGTAGCCTCTCTTCTTCTGGGACCTGTTCCCAACCCCTGATCATTGTAGTTGCCCTCCCCTCTCCCACCCTCTCTCTTCCCCTCTCCCACCTCCTTTTCCCAGTCTCCCCCAGTTTTGTTCAATAAAGACAGAGTCAATGTTGGAAGAAACGTTAACTTTATTTTGTACATCAATAAGAAGGGGGGCTAGGGAAGGGTAAGTGGAAGGAGGTGAGGGAGGAATGGGGTACGAGCCCCCGATGGGGAGGACTGGGCTGGCTCTGCAGGCTTCTGGGGGTGGAAGCTCTCCTGCAGCCCCCCGATTGCCCCCTCTCCCCAGATGGCAGCCTGCGGCAAGTGCAGCCGGGCTGATGGCCGAGTGGTGTGATGTGCCCAGTGTGGGTACTCTGGGCACTCCAAGCCAGGACTACTTTGCAAGCGGGGCACCCCTTAGAACTGTCTGTCCGGGGTGGGGGTCGGGACCCTTTAAGCGCAGCCCTCGGCTAGCCTGAGACAGCATCTCCACGCTCTAAGTCCTCCTCTGATGCCCTGCCGGCACTGCTTCCGGCCATCCTTAAGCCCTGTTCAGGGTCCACTCAATGTGGACTTGCTAGTTCGAATTAGCAAAACGCTAATTCGAAGTAGTTTTTAGTTCTAGACGCGTTAGTTTGAATTAGCTTAGTTCGAATTAACTAATTCGAACTAAGTTAGTTCGAATTAGCGCTGTAGTGTAGACATACCCCAAAGGACTAAATTGTATAACGTGAATGCATTTCAGAATGTGCTTGACTGGGCCATTGATATACTTCTTGAGAGGTAAAAAGGCATGAACCTAAAAGCCTTGTGTCTCACAATAAAAGTGAGACCTGTTCTGTTGGTCAGGGAAAATTTGAATATATTTTTTTGTGTATTTAAAGAAATTATACTGGAAAAATACAGAAGGGAAGCTACAAATTAATACACAGTACCAACTGTGCACAACAGAGCTGACACAAGTGAAAGCTGGAGCTGTAGTGCTAATAGGGAAAAAAGTTGGGCTTGTGCCTTTTTATTTTGGGGTCTTTTTGAGGGTTAAATGTGGCCTGAACAGTGTAAAACACTTTTTCTGCTTATTGTTTTTTAATCTGAGAAGCTTGTATCTTGTCTATGTTAGACTTCATGGTGACTAGATAGGCTGTGATATTGTGACATCATCAGAGTCAAGAGACTGAATGCTGAGCAGTTGACACTGAAATAATGTTTTTATGAGGCTGCTTATAATCATTTGTGTTCTCTTCATGTTTTTAGTATTTAATCTATTTAGTCAACTCCAGTAAGTGCTGGATATTTTGGTGGAACAGTGTCTTTGTTAATGATTCAACAGGTCCATCCCTTCACTTAAGAGATGAGATGGAAGGAAGTATGCACATTCTGAGGCTCCCTAAAGGTCTTTCCAAAAAAGCAGTGAACACTGAACATATCATTTGTGATATTTTGATGGTTAATCCTGCTGGCCGCACTCTGCCCTTATATATAGATATAGATATAGACACAAAAAATTAACAAATTAACTCTCACAACATTATTTCATATAAATCTTGTGCCGGTCAACTTTAGGCCCTCTTTGATTTCATTCCCAGCTTAACAGCGTGACAAACCTACTTTTTAAAGGTCAGTGCATCCTAACGACAATAATGTTCTTTAAATGGATAGCTCTTCTCCCGAGCTTTGTCGTCAGTTCTTCTCCTCTGATTATCATTCAGGGTCTGAGCTCTAGGGAAAGAATACCACTGACTTTCATGGGAGCTTGCTTGATGGTGCTACTCTTTGAAGAAATTGGAGGTAGAGTGCAGGAAGAAAAGCTTTGGGAGAGCTCTTCCTCCTGTTTCTAGACATGGAGAGGAGAAAGTTTTTCCCACAGGTTGCCTCACAATGGTGAATAGGGATATCCTGGTGTCAGCCGCACTTGGAAGTGGGTGAGACCCTGTCTCTGTTGAAGTCTATAGGAATGTTGCCATTGACTACAAGAACCCAGATTTCACCTACTGATCTCTTTGTTGGGAGAAGAGAATGATATTGGTAGTTTGAAGGGAAAGAGATCTAGGAGGAATCCAGGTTAGGTAATAACCGGACAACACAGTAAAAAAGTTGCAGAGAGCGGGGCAGCAGGCTTTGATTCTTCTCCCAATGGCTTCAGTTGCAGCATGATCCAACCCTAATTGACTGAGCCACACAGTCTTTTAATTTTGCTGTGAAAAGTTAAAGTTAAACAAACAACTAACACTGCATTCTGGCAAAGCTTTTCATTATCTTACCACTAATACACTGCAGAAAATGGAATCATTACAGTACAGCAGCCATTCAAATGTAAACATCTGAATAATTTACACTTTCAACTGGCGTTAAATAAAACGTTTTAATTTCGGATGGAGATCTGACAATAAATATTCATTTCTAATTTTCAATAAGTAAACTTTACCTCCTTCTAAAAGCCTTTTTTTTCTGTAGGATAATGGCAATTTTGACACTTGGGCACATTTGGGATTAAAATTTCCCTCTGGTCAACAGAACCATGAAGAGTCATTATTAAAATTAAACTTGAAATAATTACAAATGCTACAATTAGTAGCAATTCCTGGATCTTGATGTTCTATAACCAACAAAAGCTGTGACTTCATGCAGTTTTCCTGAGGGATGTGGAAAAATAAACCTGGAGGAAAAGAATTGCCTTCAAACTTGGGCACGTTATTGGAAGATTGCCAGTCCTGAAAGAGCTTTGTGATACAGAAGCCAGCAGTGATGTTTCAGTCTCTTTTTTTCAGTCCATAAGTGTCATTATAGACACTACTTTCAATGAGATTTGGTTTAGGGAATTTTTACTATATACATTTTGTAGTGGCAGCCAGTAAGTCTGTGATAGTTATACTTCAAAATGTCCAGTATAAATCTTTATTTTTCAGAAATTGATAATTCTGTAGTAAAAAGCCATTCTGCATTTATACTAAATTTACACAGTGTGTCTGCCTAAATGTAACCAAGGTCATTATGTGGTGGTTCTTAAGATCATGTGAGTAAAGAAAATAAAAGATGCTTACTGATTTCAAATGCTGGTATGTATTTTTACAACTCCAAAATGAATTTTTATTTTTAACAATATGAGATAGGTCATCATCCAAAATTCATAATTCCAAACCAATTATTTTTTAGAATTCTATTGCTACAGGACATAGGAATTGCCACACTGTATCAATACTCAAGAACTCTCTCAGCCATTCTCTTGCCTCCCACAAGTGCCAATGCCAGATACTTTAGAGGAACATATAAGAAACTTGTACTAGGCACCTATTTGGGATGATCTGTCCCCACACTAGGTCTCTCCTTAGTGTCTAACAGTCAGAGGTCAGCTTATGGTGTAAAACATGAGGTTTAATAGCCCTGGAGAAATGTTTGTTATAGTTAATTATAACTCTCCGTGTTTTTTTCATATAAATGCCCAAACTCTATTTGAATCTTGCTATATTCTTTCTTTAATGATTTCCTGTGCCAATGAGTTTCACAGTCTAATTGATATGTTTATGAAAAAAGTATTTTCTTTTATGAGTTTTGAATGTGTCACCTTCTAATTTCTTTGATTTCCCCCCTCACTTTTGTATTGTGATACAAGAACAGAAATTTCTAATTTATTTTCTCCATACCATTCAGTATTTTATGTCCTTTATCATGGGGCCTTCTTGAATTTCTTCTTTCTACAATCTTCTCAATCTTTCCCATGCTCTTGATTATTCTTGTCTTCTTTCTCTGAGCCTCCAGGAGTGACTGGTACTGCATGCAATGTTCCAGATGAATCTGCACTCTTGATTATCTAATGGAATTATAATATTTTTCTGTATTATTATCTAATACCCCATGTGACAGTTTGGGTCCCAGAGATCCCCTTGAGACTGTCACTCGATGGGCTGCTCATACCACTGAGCTTGCCTACCTGCCATCTGGGTACTCTATCATCTGGTCCTGGTGAGTCAGAACCTCTGGTCTTCCCCAGCCACAGCACAGAGTTGCAGTCATAGCCCACAGCTGAGCAACACAGATGCTGATAGCAGTTCAATTCTGGGAAGGCTCAGTCACAGGACTTGACACAGAACCCAGGTTCATAGCCCCAATGGAACCAGAACACCAGATACATCTCTTATTCTGCATAAAAGTTTTATACAGAGCAAGCTTATATATTGCTTGTTCCCTTTATCAGTAAAAGAGATGCACAGCTGTTGTCCCCCCTCCAGTAACAATTATATACAGTGGACTTAATAATAAACATAATTTAAAAAGAAGGATGTAATTGGTTGCAAGGGATAACATACAGATCAAAGTAAGTTACTAAGCAAAACAAAACACACCAGCTAAGTCTAATACACAGAAAGATCCTGTTATAAATCATAATTACTCACCCTAGTCCTTGTTTTAGGTAAAATTCTTTGGAGGCCAGAAATGTCCCTTCTGACCTAGGTCCAACACTGCTCCTTCACTCCCCTTGTTACAGTTCCTTTTCTATCCAGGGCTACGTCTACACTTCTTGCAGGCTTCTTGCGCAAGAATTGTTTTGCGCAAGAGTTTTTGTGCAAAAATTCTTGCACAAGAGTGTGTCCACACTGCCATGTGCTTTTGCGCAAGAGAGGTGCTTTTGTGCAAGAGCGTCCATGGCAATGTGGATGCACTCTTGCACAAGAAAGCTCTGATGGCCATTTTAGCCATAGGGCTTTCTTGAGGAAGAAACCCCTATTTCCCGTCCACACTGCCTTCTTGCACAAGAGCTCTTGCGCAAGAGGGCTTATTCCTCATGGGGAGAGGAATCACTCTTGAGCAAGAAGCCCTCTGTTCCAGTGCTTTACTGTAAATTGACTTGCACAAGAATGCACGTGCAGTGTAGACACTCTGCAAGTTTTTGTGCAAGAACAGCGGTTCTTGTGCAAAAAGTCTGCAGTGTAGACATAGCCCAGGTGTTTTCATGTATCCTCCTGGGGTGGGGAAGCAGTCTCAAGAGTCAGCTGAAGGCAATCACTGTTTACTTCTCCTTTTTCTTATATAGAGTTTCCCCAGGCCAGGAAGTCTTTGTTCAATTTCCCCTACCCCTTTGGAGAAGTACAAAATTCAAGATGGATTCCAGTATCAGGTGGCATGGTCCTATGTCTCAGAAGACCAATCATAATCTAGGTTTACAGGAAAAATAAGACTATTCACAGATCATTGTCTTGAGTACCATGCCAGTACTGCCAAAGACCTTCATTAGCACATCCAGTTATATAGACTGATTTTACTTCATATTTCTAACTTCAAATACCGAAATGATACAGGCACATATATAGACTATACACATTCAGGGGATCACAAGCTCTCCAATAATAGGTTACATGCCACATTTTGCATAAAATATATTTGAATTGGGCATATTCATATTCAAAAGCATATTTTCGTAATGAATATGGAGGTGCAACATCATACCACATTCTTCATAACAGCTCTGAAGAACCTGATTCTATAGCCCTAATTCACATGAATAATTCTTACAGTATATTGGGTAAATGATCACCTTGTGGTTGAAAAAAATGCTTAAATAAACTAGAACTTGAGTTGTGATTGTGTAGAGCTTTGCACAGTAGTTCATACAAACTCATCAAACTTATGGACACATTAAAAAAAACCCTCCTTATTCACATTCATCGTTTGTCACATGAGGTTTCACACCCCACCTATGTTAGAGGAAGTTTTTTCTGGGTGTTGTACTTAATGTTTTTACACTAGTATTAGAAGAGTTTCTAAAATGAGTAGAAACTGGAACCACATTTGATGGGCTTAAAACCATATTTGATGTAGCAAAGGTTGGTTAGGAAGGACATTAAGAAAAACATCCTAATTGTCAGGGTGGTTAAGCCTGGATTAAATTGTATAGGGAGGTTGTGGAATATCCATCATTGGGGATTTTAAAAATCAGATTAGACAAACAGCTGTCAGGGATGGGCTAGATCAGAAGTTTTCAAACTTCATTGCTCCGCTATCCCCCTCTGACAACAAAAATTACTACATGACTCTGGGGAGGAGGTAGGGAGCAGAGCCTGAACCCCACCACTCCTGGTGTGCATGGATAGGACAATGCCAAACCCCAACCCTAGTGTAACCTGAACCCCGACACCCAGGGCTAAAGCTCTCAGGCTTTGGATCCAGACAATGGGGCTTGGTGGTCAGCTATGGCTCTGAGCCCTTGTAAGTCTAAACCAGCCTTGGCAATCCCATTAAAATGGGGCCAGATCCACTTTGAGATCCTGACCCACAGTTTATAAGCACTGGTCTAGATAATACTCAGTCCTCCCATGGATGCAGAGGACTGGACTAGATGATCCCTTGAGGTCCCTTCCAGTCCTGTGATTCTATGATATTTTTATAGTAGAATTGTGACTATGTGGAAAACATATGCACCTCATATTCCCATTTCAACACACATTAAAAACACCACAACACATTATTTAAAACTTCTCCAGGGAGTTCTAAGCTGTGCCTTTTGTCATACATGAGACTCAGCATGGTGAAAAGGAGAGTCAGAAAGACACCATTGTCCACTGTCAATCGTGATTGTGGACAGAGGGTAGAGTGTTGCGAACAGCTTATTAGCACTATGCAAAGCCAGAGATCTGCTGCACAGACAGTTTACCCTTATTAATGTGGTAATCCATATCATGGTAGTCTTCCTTTAGATATTTTCCATTCTTTTGTCAATTTTCATCTCCTGGCACTGTGAGAGTAGAAATTACTTCGAAAGCCAATTGATTTGAAATGTTTTTTTCTTTAAAAACCATTTATTTAATACACATTTGTAACTCATCTTTCAAATAAGCAACTTCCCCGTCTCTTTTTTTCCCTATCTGCATCTCTATTTTCCTTTTCTCTTATTCATACCTAACTTTTCCCACTTTTTTTCTTTTTTATGCCTTTTTCCCCTCAACATACCCTTTCCCTCTTTCCTTTCTATCCTCTACCTAGCTATGCATTTCCTCATCCACCTTTCCATTGCTCACTTGATTTAAGAACACACGAGAAGAGAATTGCTGTGTACAAAAGTTAAAGATATATATGGAATCTTTCATAATGCAGTTCACTCAGGCTTGTGATAGTGAAAAGGTATGTTTTCCCTGAGCTTGCCAGCAGTGTAAACCTTTCAATTGATAACATAATACATTTTTATGGTCTTTGTATAGCGATTTTCCATTTAAGTGTAAGTTAAATTGATGAATTCATGTACAGGCATAGAATAAGGACTTTTTTTTTGTAGTATAAATTCTACATGAATGCTCCTGTCCTCCATTCTGAGTGGGCTTTCTCTGCAGTCATATATGAAATGTGCCCTTAGGTTGCTCTGCAACAAGGTTTACATTGGTGTGTGGAGCTGCAATAGACATTCTCGGTTTGCACCTATATTTACTGAAATCAGTGGCAAAGCTTCGCTGAGTTTAATGGTGCAGGATCAGGGTCTTTGTGGTGCTTTTGGAACATGGAAGCCATTTGGCTGTCTTTGCATTTTCGGATGTGTTTTAGATTTCTATACAGTAGAATATCTAAGTGGATCAGAGTAAGAGAACTTATTTTAATATTCTGTTATATGTCTCTTCACCTGCCTCAGTGGTTCAAGTTAATGTCTGAATTAGTAGGGTGATAAATAACTTATGCCTTTTAAAGTTTTCTTTTGCTTTTTTCCCCAGAAGTTCTAGCAGATTTACCATTATAATTATTCTTTTATCTGTTATGAACAGGAAGAATTATTAACTGGATCCACTGTGTCAGGCATTCTTATGCCATGTCATACAACAACTCTATTTCATTAAAATACTCATTCTCATGTGAAATATGATTAACTAGGAATTTATTTTTCTTTTGTAAGTTACCCAGCCTGCTGGCTCATTAGAGGTGAGAAAATCATGACTACGTTACTTGGGTTGTGATCTTCTCAGATCTCATAAGATAACCGGTGTTATTCCTGGAACCTGAGTGAGAATCCTCCATAGAAATCATAGACGCTGCAAGAAATGATGTTTGGGATTCAGTAGGTGATACACTTATTCAACAGTCAGGGGCACTGTAGCTGGATATCCCATGTGAATAGGCTTCCAAGGAGTTCATTGGATTGCCTTTTCCCCTTTAGTGTCATTTTTCATGGTGTAATATACTTGTTCTAGATTAATTTCAATGCTATCTCTGATACATGTTTTAAAAGAAAAAAAAATCTGAACATTTCTCTTGAGATGTGTCTAATTTGTGACCCTTCCCAGTTACATGGGATATTTGCCATTTATAGGCCTCATGGTTATCTTCCTTGGAACCTTTGTACTGCCTTTATATGCTGCTCCTATGCTAGTAAGTGGGTCACTTCTTTGTTTTTAGAATGAGAACTCAGCTTCGCTGCCTTGTTGGCATACCAATAAACCTAGCAACAATAAAAAGAAACAATGTTCATTATACTGCTGTGTGGGGACTTTCTTTAAGAGTTGGGTCCTAAATGGTTTTTAATCCCAGGATGCACTGATTGTGATAATGTAAGAGAGGCAAACCAGCGTCAGTTATAAAATCATTGCAAATATGAGTGGAATAAAAAATGGTCAAAAGGATCTTGTTACAATTTCTGTTTATTCCTCCAGGATTTAAAGGAAGTAAAATAGGCAATGATTTTGTTTGGGACTTGTTTATGAAAGATTACTTTTTGTATAGGTAAGTCAAAAGGTTAAGGAAGTAAACAGAATTTAAATACAGTACGTTTTAGTAATTTTTCTGTGGTTTGACTTAACTGCTTCTTAATATAATCTTGCAGCAGTCAGTGACGAGGAAAAAAAACCCATCAGCAAAAAAAAAAAAACCCAACAAAAAACCAAAAATCCCACAAGCCAGCTTTAAGAAATAAAAGGTGTGAAATGTAAGGTATGGCACACCCGTGAAATATAATTTTAGGTTTCTTTTTCAATCTGCAAAAATGCTGTAGATTACAATAAATCTCCAAATGTCCAGCATTGATTACATTATGCTTTCGATTTAATGGACAACAGTTCACCCTATTATGATGCCATGATCATGGAACTGTAGAAGAAAGTGAGTGTGATTCTGGATTTTATTTTGGCACCTTGCAGAGTTCAATGTTACCACAATTATTGGTTTTCTGAAATATGTCCCTATGCATTATTCTGATCAGATTACTTGCATTGCACGATCCTCTGGTGAATAACGGGACAATAGCACAAAATAAATCTCTCTCTGAAATTTAATCTCCATGTCTGTAGAGTGGCAAGAAGAACATCCACATTCCTCTGATAAGAAGTTGTATATTTTCCCAAATGGTGGTATATTTGTGTTTCATAATTGTCCTTAACGTAAATTCCCAAATAAGAAAGCAATGATGCCACAGATTTGTGAGGAAAGGAAAGTTGAAATATGCTTTAAATGTTCCTATAAACTTAGTATGAAGATACCCTAATTTTCACAGTAAACTGCAAGAGAGAGGGTGAATTGCAAGCTTTACAGAAATCCTTAACCTTTCACCTATTATTGGTTCCTGGTATAATCTATTCAGTAATGTTCCACCTCAATAAATAGTGGCCCAGTTTAGCAGCTATTAAAATTTCTTCTTATTTTGCACTGTTGGCACATTAGTACTATGATGGAACTGACAGGGAAACAAAATTCCCTAACAGCTCCTTTAAAGATAAAATTCAAGCATGCAATCATAAGGAAACTTGCTTTGGATATGGAGGTGATCTCTGTGTATTGTTTCCTGTTCCTTAACATTCATAAGCATTCAAAGACTAATTTATACAGGAAAAAAGCTTCCACTGATTTGCATACAACATTGCACCTGCACAAACACCTATATGTTCACTGCCATCCAAGGACACCCTTTAAAAAACCAAAATGCCTGCATCACAGACAAGTTAGTATTTGTGCACACAAACTCACACAAGCGTTAAAAGGCAACTGTAATTGGTAGCTCCTATACAGGGGTTTTCATCTGCTGTGTTAATTTCTGATCACAGAGTTTTTCATGAGGAGACTAGGTAGGAATTCAGTAGGTACTTTGACACTTTGGAAGTCTATGAAAGGTTATTAACTTTTCTCAAATGGCTGTTATATTGCCTTGTAAATGATGTTGCATTTTTAGTTAAACTGGCATACGGTCTCATCTTGGCTGTGAATCTCTCCCTCAGGCAGCCTCCGTTCTCTTCCAGCACATACAGGCGTATGCAGCATGCAAAATATCATTAACAAGTGATGGCAGAGACATGGTGGCACTATGGGTTAGTGCAGCATCCTTTCACTTCTGGAGACCTGAGGTCAAACCAAAGCTCAATTCACAAGTGAAAATTGGATTTGAGAGCCTCATCGCAGTCTCCATTTGTTCACATCATGACAATCACTACACAATTTGGCACGACTGTGAGTATCTGCTCAAAAATGGTCCAGGACTGGAGTAGCAGGGTGTTGCCAACGGGGATTAAGATATATTGGCAGAATTATAGGTAGAAGGTTATCCGCCACCTGCTTGCATTATGCTGGTTTAAGATACTTCTTGGCATTTAATTCACTCAACTGAAAAAAGGGGGATTTTATGGGTTGAAGATTGATACTATGTGACTATTCTATGCAGATAGCTATTGTAATAAATAGTTAAACTTGCACAGTTAAGTGCTGAAAAGTAAAATGTGCATTATGGTAGGTGTAAATTGGTGTAACTCCTTCGAAGTCAATGATGCTACACTGATTTACACCTGCTGAAGATCTGTCCCAGTGTGCTTATACAGTAAGATTCACACAAAACAGTGTTGTTGTTTTTTATTAAAACTCTCTAGAAGACACATGGGTGGCAGTTGTTCTCTGCATCACAGGAACTCCACAATGTGGGAAAGCACTTTGCCCCTTACTAATCACTGGCTCCTGCAAGATCCGTAAGCATTGTGGCAGCTAGCATGCTTGCCATTTAGAGGAGCTCTGAGATTTTCCCTAGCTTGCTTCAGCATCCCCAGAAACAAGAAGTTGCAAGCTGCCTCACTTCAGTTCCTGCATCAGTACTAGTGTTGCTGCAGAGATGAATTTGATTTATAATTTGTTTCCTGTCTCAGACTGATGTGAGACGCTGTTTCTGACACAATGGATTTTCTGTCTCTTTTAAAATCTTTACTTTCCCTTTTCTGTGTTGAGTTGGCTTTCTCTGTCTCTCTTACTGTTTTTTTCTCCTCTGTTCCCCCTTTGTATTTCCTCAGGCCAGTTCCTATTTTCTCCTGCTCCTACTTCTTCCACAAACATGCTGATCAACTATGCTGCAATGTCTCAGCTAGATGTAACTGCTTATAAGTTTTTACATTCCAGTTCATATTCTAAGTTCTGGACATCTTACCATGTTTTATTACAATTGTCTCTTTCCTTGTGTCTCACTTAAGCAGTTGCATAACTGGGTTGTGCCAGTCATCTTTCCACCCACAGACCTTCTTTTGCTCCAGTTTTTTTATTCTGATCTGTATACACTGTGCTTACCACTGTGATATCTCAGTGCCTTACAGTAGTGAACATAAGAACATAAGAATGGCCATACTGGGTCAGACCAAAGGTCCATCCAGCCAAGTACTCTGTCTGCCGACAGTGGCCAATGCCAGGTTTCCCAGAGGGAGTGAATTGAACAGGTAATGATCAAGGCGATCTCTCTCCTGCCATCCATCTCCACCCTCTGACAAACAGAGGCTAGGGACACCATTCCTTAACCATTCTGGCTAAGAGCCAATAATGGACTTAACCTCCATGAATTTATCTAGTTCTCTTTTAAACCCTGATATAGTCCTAGCCTTCACAACCTCCTCAGGCAAGGAGTTCCACAGATTGACTATGCGCTGTGTGAAGAACTTCCTTTTATTTGTTTTAAACATACTGCCCATTACTTTCATTTGGTGGCCCCTAGTTCTTATATTATGGGAACAAATAAACAACTTTTCCTTATTTACTTTCTCCACACCACTCATGATTTTATATACCTCTATCATATCCCCCCTTAGTCTCCTCTTTTCCAAGCTGAAAAGTCCCAGTCTCTTTAATCTCTCCTCATATGGGACCCGTTCCAAACCCCTAATCATTTTAGTTGCCCTTCTCTGAACCTTTTCTAATGTTTGTATATCTTTTTTGAGATGAGGAGACCACATCTGTATGCAGTATTCAAGATGTTGGGCATATCATAGATTTATATAAGGGCTATGAGAGATTCTCCATCTTATTCTCTATCTTTTTTTTAATGATTCCTAACATGCCGTTTGCTTTTTTGATTGCCGCTGCACACTTCGTGGACGTCTTCAGAGAACTATCCACGATGACTCCAAGATCTCTTTCCTGATTATTTGTAGCTAAATTAGCCCCCATCATATTGTATGTATAGTTGGGGTTATTTTTTCCAATGTGCATTACTTTACATTTATCTACGTTAAATTTCATTTACCATTTTGATGTCCAATCACTTAGTTTTGTGAGATCTTTTTGAAGTTCTTCACAGTCTACTTTGGTCTTAACTACTTTGAGCAGTTTCGTGTCATCTGCAAACTTTGCCACTTCACTGTTTACCGCTTTCTCCAGATCATTTATAAATAAGTTGAATAGGATTGGTCCTAAGACTGATCCTTGGGAAACACCACTAGTTACTCTCTTCATTCTGAAAATTTACCATTTATTCCTACCCTTTGTTTCCTGTCTTTTAACCAGTTCTCAGTCCATGAAAGGATCTTCCCTCTTATCCCATGACTACTTAATTTATGTAAGAGCCTTTGGTGAGGGACCTTGTCAAAGGCTTTCTGGAAATCTAAGTACATTATATCTACTGGATCCCCTTGTCCACATATTTGTTGACCCCTTCAAAGAACTCTAATAGATTAGTAAGACATGATTTCCCTTTACAGAAACCATGTTGACTTTTGCCCAACGAAGTATGTTCTTCTATGTGTCAGACAATTTTATTCTTTATTTTTTCCACATTAAGCAATGTGACTAATGTCGATAATGTTTGTTGTACTGTGAACCGGATGTTTCCAAGACTCAGCCTGAGCTGAGTGTAATGCTGTTAATAAAAGTCCCATGCTTTCTTGTCAACTATCTTGTTTCCTGTGTCAGAGCTTGACTAAATTTTCTGAATTTTGATTGTATTAATACATTTTTTCTCAGAATTTGACATTTCAGCAAACACAAAAAACAGAATTATCACACACAAAAATTCATCCTATTTTTATACCAGTTGCAGGGCTGATTGAAATTTTCTGATTTCCAAAATGTTGATGATGTTTGTCAAAATGTTACCCCCAAATTGGACAATTTTACTCTCATTTTGAAGTAGTTGCACCCCTGAATGCTTATTAAGATTGGCATGGTACTGGAATTTGCTTAAAAGCAAAGTAGGAACATTCCCTGCCTGAAAACCTTGTAATCTAAATAAAGACCAGACCAAAAGGCATTGCCAGAGGATTAAAGTAAAGGACAAATGGAAGGGGCTGCTATGCAAATCAAAGTATTTGATAGTTATTTAAAATCAATATTGTTTTACATTAATTCAAATGCAGATATAGTTTATAAGTCTACTAATTCATTTATTTTCTCATATTTAATAAATGTGTGTCCATTTTCATTAATCTATTTCCTCCAGGTCCACTGCATTTGCAGAGAAATCACACAAGAAAATGAAGCCAGTTAAAACAATAATTTGTTTTTCTCTTAAGTGCCGGGGGTACAGAAAAGGCACCGAAAGTGCCAGTAATGTCATTCCTTATGCTGTAAGCCAGCAGCATGGTAAACATATAAAGGGTAGAATCCGGGCCCTACTGAACTCCGTGGGACCAGGATTTCACCTGTGTTTTATATAGAAGGTTGAAGAGGAATTTGTTCTGGTTATAGCATACAGATCTGAGAGATATAGTTGCCTCAGGAAAAAAGTTGCTAGTTGGAATTGATTTTTCTTTGTAATCGGCAACAGTCTGAACCAGATGACTGACTTCTGTCAGAAAATTCAAACTTGAATTTGTGGGTCTGTGTAGTTCCTTAACAAATGGCCTGTTTCTCTGTGGAATATAAAATAAGCAAGTGAACAGTTAATATTTATGGATATGTTTTAAGATTAATTCTGTTAGCTGGTGGAGATAGTAGGCTATCCATAGATGCTGGAATTTGGGATATTATTCCCCTCGGCTTGAGGTGTTTTCCTTCATATATAGGGTTTATGTAGTTTTGTTCAATGGCTCTCCACACACCCCTCTATACAGTTTGTTTAAGCACCCTATAAGCTCTCTTACTCTTTCTGTAGATCAGCCAGTGTGGGAGACATCACACTCTTTTCCAGCACATTACACATCCCCCCTGTAAAGGGGTGCTCTTCCAAAAGTCTGGACCTACTGCTTCCTCGACAGCTAGGTTGTGAGGTAGTAACAAACATTCTCAATTATCTGCTTGATCCTGTAGCAACACTCATCTTCCATTTGCTAGAAGTAATGCTTATGAGTGTCTCGTGCTGCTGAGCTGTACTACCTTCTACTTCCCTCTATGCAAACCCTGAACCCTTGCTTTGTTTAGGAAGACACAGAATTTATAATTTATTTGGAATTTATGGATAGTGGCATTTTATCATAGCTGCCCCAGGCGAAACACTAGGGAAACCGAGCCTTTTGCAGGATATGACCCCAAATCAATTAGCCTTGCTCTATATGGACAGATGTAAGGGCAGGACTATAGCCTCATCTAGTCTCCATGTATCTCTCTCTTCCTTTCAGCACTTTTGATTCCCATAGGGAGAAGAAATGAGGTGCAGGTAACAGAAGGACTGCTGTTGTCTGCTGCCCTTGGCCTTGTGTGGCCAAATGAGCAATCTGGCTGTGAGGGTTTAGCTGGGAAGTGCATGCTTCTAAAGTCTGAAACTTAGGAAACCTCAGATTCCAGAGCTATACCATTCAGCAAATTTGTATGTGGGTTCCTAGCTCCCTCTTGGTTGTCTGCTGGGTCCAGAGGGGTCGAGAGAATTGCCAGGCCTATGAGCAAGGAGAGGGGGCAAGTCTGCACTCCTGGAAAGGGCAAGGCCTTGGATGGAAAGGGCGGGGTTGGGGGCAGATGGCTTTCAGTGCTGTTCATACTGCACAACACTTCTCTTGCCAGCCCTTAGCACTGCCTGGAGCTTGCTGCCTGGTGTGCTGGTGGTAATTTAGAGGGCCTGGGGCTCTGGCTGTCGCTGCTGCTGCTGCTGCAGTAACAGCTGCAGCATCCGGGAACCCTGGACCTTTTGAATTGCCAGGCCCTGAGGCAATTGCCCTCCCTATTAGCAGGCCTGGCTGGGTTGTTCTCCCCTTAGCTGAGAGCTTCTATGTATGAAATCTTCTACTGAGCAGTTGTGATGGGAGAGCCAGGATGAGAGAGGAGGTTTAGAGTCTGTCAACTGAAATGCCACTGGGATAATTTTCCTTTTAGGGGAGTGGAAAATGCTTGGTGCTTTCTTGCTCTGTCTGCTCATAGGTGGAGTTAGCAGCGTGCTTACTGATCACTGCACTTAATAGCATGCCCTGTGGTCTCCTAAAATCAGGCATCCTTTGGACTGGAGTAATTGGATTAGCTCCCGTCATATAAATGATTCTGTTCCTGAGTCATGAATGTTTTGCGCTGTCTGATTAATCTAACTTAGTGATTCAAAGCAATGGCAAAAATACTCATGGAGCCCAGATGTCATATGACATTCTTCTATAGAGTGGAAAGCTGAGGATATTTACCGTGGGTTAAGCCTTAAAATATTAGCAAGTTTATGAGTTTGAGTTCCTAGATTTGACACCTTAAATAACTTGGAATCTGAAATCATTTTGGTTGTTTCATACTTTACATGGCTTTAGTACTTACCACCTGATATTGTGAAGCCATCAAGGCATCTTATTTTTTATGTACAGCAAGCAGTCTGACACGTTTATTTGTCACTAAGTCAGAAATTGCAATTGAGAAATTCAGGAAAATGTCTCCCAGCAAAAGTACACACGTTCAAGTTGAGTATTTTGCAGTTCTTTAACATTAATGTTATTTAATAAAAGGCTGACTCCTGTGACTAACTCACTGGCAAGTATTCAAATCACAGAGAACTCTGTGCTTAGTTCTGTCATAAATTTTAGTTAAAGATATTTTATTGCACTTAAATGGTTCAGGGTTCTTTATTAATTTGATTTTATAAAAATACCCAGAGTGATCTGAAAGCTAGAAATTCCCAGCAAAGGTTTTAATACACATATTTTATAAGCTCCCAAATTAAATAGACAAAACAGATAATTTAAAAAAAATCAGCTAAGAGAAGAAAAACTAATTTTCAAGACTTTAAAAAGTCCCCAACTCTTACAAAGCTTGTATTTTTTGCTAAAATGTATACAAAATCTAGGAACAATATATGCAAGCTGAATTTTGATCTGGGAGGTGTCTTGAAAATCATTATCCATAATTGTCTGGCAGTCTTTGATCAGGAAGGCATTAGAAATAAGCTCCTATTGAGAACTTTTCCCAGGGTGTGTGTGATCATTTGAGAGATCAGCAGGGATTTCTCTGGTTACAATACTAGGGCCTGATCCAGCGGTCCTTATTTTATGTGAGTAATCCTCCTACAGAAGTTACATGAGTAAGCTTTGAAAGAAAACACATTGGTTTTTCTGACATTCCCATAAGTTTTAGAAAATAACTGTTTTCCCCTTTCCAGCCCATGTACCCAGTAAATACATTCAGGAGTTCACTGTGATTTGGATTCCCTACCTGAGCAGTGGAGTGAGGGGATAAAGAACTCTCCTTATACCTGAGTATGAGCTATCCATGAGTAGTAAAGGAGAGGCCTAATGGATTGGCCAAAGCTTAGCTTCCTGGGATTGAGTGTGTTTAACATGAGGCCTGTTGCATACTGACCTTTCCTCTGATTAAGTCACTATATTACAAGGCAAAACCTACTGAGGCTTGCTTGTTCATAGGATTGGGCCTTATACTGAGAAAGTTCATAGCGTAAAAGAAAGGTAATACCTCAGATATACATTAATGGCTTTGTTCTGACAACTCTATTTATGTCCGTAGGTTTCTTTTCTCCTCAAATCTTTGTTTGGCTGGTTGGGTATTATATCTCTTCTGGAACTAGCAAAACCTATGACATTCATGAATGCATACTAAGGTGCTTTGCTCATGTGCTTATTATACCATGGTCTTTATATTTGGGCCCAGTCAGTAAATAAGCCTTTGAGGCTAGGACTATACTAGGGAATAAGTTTCAATTCAGAAACGCAACTCCAGCTATATTAATTGCATAGCTGGAGTTGAAGTATCTTAAATAGCATTTTAGCACTGTCGACACAGTGGGAGGTCGATGGGAGTACACTCTCCCTTTGACTTCCATTTACTCTTCATGGGAGCAGGACTACCAGTGCCAATGGGCATGCTCTCTCAGTTCAAATTAGCGTGTCTTCAGTAGACCCACCAATTCAAACCCTGGAAGATCACCTGTGGGAGCTTCAATCTTTTCTGTGGTGTAGACAAGCCCCAAAGGAGTAGGACTATTGGCATCTACAGGAGTACTCTCTCAGTTTGAATTAGCATGTCTTCACAAGACCCATTAATTCGAACCCTGGAAGATCGACTGCGGCAGCTTTGATCTTCTCTGTAGTATAGATAAGCCCAAAAAGAGCTGAACACTAGAAATTGTAAGAGTTAACATACATCTGTGTATACTACAAAGAAAATGGTTTGTATTCATGATTGAAAAATGGTTTCCAAACAGCCTACTGATGTTGATTCTCCTTCCAGTTTTTTCCTAATAACTGCATTCCTAATATGTACTGCTATTCATGCAATGGCATACTCCACAATGGTGCAGAGGGTAGGCATTAGGTTTTCAGAGGTGAAGATGAAGAAAATTGTTTTTGTAATGCCAAAAGGCAGAGCTACTGTTACAGAAGGTCTTTAGACATTACTGTAGCAATGTAGCACTAGAGTTTTGAAATAAGTTGTCTCTTTGTAAGAAGATACCCGGGGGGCATTTCATTCCTGGCATATAATCAGAGATGTGTCAGAAACTCAGCTAGGACTGCAAAGGTAGCATTTCTTCTTATTGTAGCCCACTCCATATTTACAGAAAAAAAAACCAGTGAAACATTGATAGAAATGTTTATTGTTGATTGATGCCCTTATGTCTGATATTCTGAATTGATTATTTAAAACAAGTAAATTTTATGCTCTGTAATAAAACCCATTCTGATCCAGCTTTGGACTATCAGCTATCTTTAGCAACATTAACTTTTGGATCCAACATGTTTAAAGTTATTCATTTGTTGATGCCTCCTTGTTCTTCTGCGTTTTCTCTCTTGTTTGGGAATTCTGGACTTTTTTCTTTTATTTAAATATTGACCAAGGGACAAATTATGACTGCCGCAAGACAACTATTTTGGGATCATGGGAGGTGGGAGAGGGACACAAGAAACCATTTGCTTCCTGCCCACATTTGCTGTTATGGCACCATTGGCAGTATATAGTATGGCTGTATACAAATGGGATGGAGGGCATTGCTCCTGAACATAACAAAAAGACTTGCCTGGGTGAGTAGGAATGTGGTTGTGGTCTTGTCCCTGAATGCACTGAAATGTGCATGGAGCTGGCTTTGGGTGGAGCTTAAACTATGTCTGCTTTAAAGGTATAGCTGGGGCTTTCCGAGAACACTCTTGAAAGCATTTTTTGATTGTGCACAAATCTGGCCTGATCCAAAGTCCAGTGAAGTCAATTAGAGTTTCCATTGATTTTAGTGACATTGGATCAAGTCCGTAATGCATGCAGCCAAAATTGCCTGAAATTGTACCTTCCTCCTCCACCAGACATAACTTCCAGTGTGGAATTTGAATGGGCACCGATGGCCCTGGCTTCTCCAAACCTCCTCTACACCCTAGCCCTAAATGGGGACCCTTGTAGAAAGCCAGAGTCCCAACTCATTCCTCTCATCTATACCAGAGATAGGAGATAGGAGACAGGAGGTGAGGGGCATCACCCCGTTATCTATGACCAAGTCACCCTTTTGGTAGCAGGGACCTCACATCACACAGTTTTTTGAGCCATCCATTACACTGGAACCAGTCAGAGTTGTGACGCATGTAATGGAAATCCTTTTGAGGGATTTCCCTTTGAAGTGCTGGATAGAAAGTGGAAAAAAATCCCCACACAGTGATTTGACATTTTTGCCAGATGGAAAGTGCATATTTTCCAGACTCCAAATAGAATTTGGTGCTGAGCATAGTCTATGGCTTCTGAAGAAATACCATCTTCTGTGTAACGGTGAGAAAAGAATGCAGCAGGAACAAAGCCAAAATGGCTAAAAGCCAGCAGTGTCAGAAATACCCCTCTTGTCTCCTATCTCCTCTGCTGGTGGAAGCCAGTCAGTCAGTCTGTCTACGGTGACCCCAATCATACAATGGAAACAGAAATGGATGGTTGAAGCTCAGTGCTCAGAACTTGTTAGTCAGCCCACTTCTGCCTTCCCATCAGGAGACAGGGCGAAAGGAGAACAGTGGAAGTTCCTTCCTAGACCTTTTGCTCTTTCTTCCCATTCAAAGCAGAGGGGAAAGAAAGATGATCGTACTTACGTCATCGCTGTTCCTAGGCCCACCATTCTTGTTAATTGATAAGCATTTCCCTATTGCATATAAGCAGTGCAAAAATCTCTTCAAAACAATGCCTCGGCCATCCATTATTTTTCTTATTCAATTACAAATTTCATTATTTTTATGTTTATTAAAATTTTCAAGTTGTTTGCATTGTTCTTTTTGTTCTTGATTTTAGTTATTTACTAAAAAGGATGGCATCGAGCAGAATTAAATATTTGTTTCTATACAATTCCAGCATTGCCCAGCTACGATTCTTATGCACTGCAAGAGGTGATGAAACATTTGTGATCTTTTTCTGTAAATACCTCCGAAAGGAAAAAGAACAATACATAATAGATCCGAGTTCTAAGTCCACCCAGACAGTTTAACCCTTAGGTCATTGTGTTTGTATTTCACTTATTGGATTGTTAATAGATTTTCTTCATTTGTGCGAGACATTGTGAATGATGTGCTGAGGCCTTTCTATTACTTCAACACTGGCGCCCGTGGTCCACCTGTAAGAAGATAGCATTAAAAGCTGCTGGAGTTTCTACCTCTTGACAACATCCCAGCTGTAGACTAGCAATAGCAATCCTCCCGTGGCAGTTTTAATTATCGGCACCGGCGATACCATCAGTAAGTGTGTAATTACGTGTCAGTTTCCTGGCTGTTGGGTATGAAAAGTGGAACCAGTGAGATGATGATTGTTGAAGCTGTAGACTCATATTTAAACAATTCAAAATGTGTAACTGGCAGTGTCATTAAACAGAGAGAGTCTGACCCCAGCTGTCAGTTACTTTTCCTTATGCAGATTTTTTTTCATGCTGTCTGTCAAAAGAGCTTCATGGACTGAAATGGGACAGAAGAGGAACCGTAATACTCAGAGTACAGAAGTGCTGCTATCCTCATGTCCCACAGAGATGTTCATTTACCCTAAATAAATAGTACTGCAGAGATTGTAAATAAATCATGGAAAGTACAGAAAATTATATGGACTTTGCTGATGAATAAACAAAGGTAGACTATCAAACAGACATTCTATCCATAACAAAATATGAATAAAAGCTAACTCATTATGTGAACTTACAGAATGAGGTTTATGGTAATTTAGGGTATTCATTATTTAATGATAAAAATTGAATAATTTTCATTTCTCAGAGTTTCTACTATTAAAGTTTTGAGGCCATGGAAATAAATGATCAGCCTGCAAGTTACTATTAAAAAATTGAGCAATAACAATTATCTAATGTTACCACCTAAAATATGTTGTGACACTAATCATTTAATCTAAACTTCATAGTTAGCAGATATGTAAGCTGTGCAGCCTTATAATCTGCCAAAATATTCTAAATAAATAGAAACTATAAGTAGACATGAACATAAATAGACTCTTGTAGGTTCCTAAGAAAGGATTACTTTTTCTGCAAAAGCAGTCACACATTTCTAAAATTACAGTTAATAAACTACTGGAAGATACAGACACACTTGTTCAGCCAGGTGATCATTTGTGTGACTGGCAATCTGGTAAACACTAGCATTCTGAGAGTTAACTTTAGCAGCACATACAAATAATGAAACTGTAGTTTATCAAGAGAACCATTGGAGCATAAATAAGTAGATTAATCTGCAAAGAGAGAAAAATATTTCTTTAATTTTTAAAATGTTTGCATTTCTCATAATAAAGCTAAGTTACAGTAGCATGCAAATGACATTATTTCATACCCTTAAGACACCTTAACTTGCAGCTTTAGAATTCATGTTGGTCCTAATGGCAGTAATGTAACTACAGAGAAACACTGAATTTTTGAGCTTCTTAAAGGCATTTTATCATACCTACAGTAGCACAAAATAACTTGGTTTTTTATATTAAAAACAATTTTGCATATATTTCTTATTTCAAAGATAATGCTATGAACCTGCACATAGAGTAGTGCAGGCTATATTAATTGCAGCAGTACTTTCATACTTGAAGGTAATAAATAGGCACATATTAAATCCTCTAAGGATTAATTTGTATTTTATCAGCTGTGAAAAGGGCAATTTTTTTCATATCCAGGCTTAAGAGGTAGCCCTATAGACCTTCAATGGAAAAATTCTGCATATATTTTGTACTAAGGTATTTTATTTTATTTTACTTTACAATTTGTCTTGCAGAGTGATTATGTAATGCAGTGGGGAGAAGCAATTTCAGTTTTATATTGTGGACAAACACAGTTTTGTAAGTCTCCTGTCTTATATATTTTTGTATGAACACGTAAAAGAAAAGCCAATAGAAAATGAAATACTATAATGTGTTAAGTGTTTCACTTTTCTGTGGTATTTGAAACATACAGTGGTTAAGGTCACTCAGTTTTCATGCATACTTATTAATGCCACTGTAAGGTTTTATAGTTATATTTACAAGTTATTTTTTGTTATTACTAATGAATAGTTGTAGGGTAACCCTAATATATACAGACACAGCATGGCTACGAGGAGCTTATTTTTGCATGCCAGGTAGCCCTTGTTCTTTGTCTTTCATAGAGGAGTCTGTATGGTTAAGTATTTTCAAGTTGTGCTTCTGTCCTACTTGCAAGTTAGCTGCAGGCTATGTGCATCACAGGAAGGAGGTAGCCCCTAGGGGAGGACCCACTTTTCTGTGTTTAGTCAGGTAGCTTTGAAAGCAAAAGATGCCTCAAAATTAGCTCTCCTTTAGGAATGTTAGGACGACTTTGGTACAACAGGCAGATTTCTATTTCAGAGGCATTGGTGTGTTTATTTATTTATTCTTAAAATAAGACACATTGTAATATTTTTAAAGAGGCGCTGTCTGCTTAGTTCAGCTCCAAAATTTCACGCTAGATTCTACTTTCAGCTACTGGCGAAGGTGCAGAGAGGCCATCTTGGTGTGAAAGTCCCCTGCAGTTATTCTGACTGAGGAAGCTAGAATTCCTCAAGGCTGTGGGGGAACACACACCGAAGCAGTAGATATGCTACTTAGGGAAAGTATATAGGACTGTCCCGCCCCCCCCCCCCCCCCCCATATTGGGGACCTATTGGATCACAACCCCTCATATCCTTTGTCAGTTTGTGGATGATCTAGATACTGAAGTGTAAGAGGAGGGATAGGGTTTCTGGAAAATAATTGCCTGACTCTTGTGCATAAACACATAGATCCTGTTCTCAGTTCTCTGTACTGGCTTCTGTGTGCTTTTGTGTGCAAGTCAGCATGTTGTTGGACTCCTTAATGGTCTGGGACCCTGTCACCTTAGAGAACGCCTCCCTTTCTATACTTTGTCTTTGCAGTTAAAATTGGCTGGGAGGCTCTTGCTGTTAGTTCTTAGTTTGAAATCCCTAGGGGCAGTGGCAGGGCTTTCTCAGTTGAATGCCCCTGCTTCTGGAATTCACTTCCCCTTTGCAGTCCACCAGAGCCTGTCTCTAGCAAGGTTCAGAATATGTTGCAAGACTTATGTATTAGGTTTAGCTTTTGGTTAGCTTTTGTTTTATAGATAGATTTGTTTGTCACTTTTTGTTTCATTACTCCTGAAAATGCTAATGTAGTTTCAGGCACATATATGAGATGGGTATTCAGCAGAGAGTCTTGAACTACCCAGTGTGAGTACAATATGTATATAAAACTTTGTATAAAACACCTAACCTATTGCAGTAATGAACATTGCTGAGGGCACAATTTTGCCATCATACAAATGTTGCAGTCTGTCCAAGCACACAGTTGAGATGCCCTAAAAGTAAGGCCTGAACTGTGACACCTATTGATCCCTGTATCCATACATAACTTGTGGACACACGTGGGAGGTGCACCACTCTCCTATAACATCACCAAAATTTTAATTGCTAAAGGAGGTGCCCCCTCGTGTTCCCCTGCCCCTCTGGGTAGCCCTTCCTGCATCCCCTCTCCCTGCAGGCACCAGCTGTTGCTTTATATATGGAAGTACATTGCTCCTGCTGTCTTTTTGCTGCTTGGTTTCCCCTTCTATACCAGCTCAGTGGTGCTGGTTGATATTTTGGTGGAATTGCTAGGGTAACATAAGAATGGCCATATTGGGTCAGACCCACGGTCCATCTAGCCCAGTATCCTGTCTGCCAACAGTGGCCAGTGCCAGGTGCCCCAGAGAGGGTGTACTGAAGACAATGATCAAGCAATTTGTCTCCTGCCATCCTTCTCCAGCCTTTGACAAATGAGACCAGGAGCACCATTCCTTACCCCACGGCTAATAGCCTTTTATGCACTTAATCTCCATGAATTTATCTACCTCTTTTTTAAACTCTGTTATAATCCTAGCCTTCACAGCCTCCTTTGGCAAGGAGTTCCACAGGAGTCAAGGAGTTGACTGTGTTATGTGTGAAGAAGAACTTTCTTTTATTAGTTTTAAACCTGCTACCCATTAATTTCATTTGGTGTCCTCTTATTCTTATATTATGGGAACACTTTTCTTTATTCACCCTCTCCACACCACTCATGATTTTATATACCTCTATCATATCCCCCCCTCAGTCTCCTCTTTTCTAAACTGAATAGTCCCAGTCTCTTTAGCCTCTCCTCTTATGGGACCCATTCCAACCCCCTAATCATTTTAGTTGCTCTTTTCTGAACCTTTTCTAATGCCAAAATATCTTTTTTGAGGTGAGGAGACCACATCTGTATGCAATATTCAAGATGTGGGTGTACTATAGTTTTATATAGGGGTTTTATATACGGGTTTTCTTCGTCTTATTTTCTATCCCTTTTTTAATAATTCCTAGCATCCTATTTGCTTTTTTGACTGCCGCTGCACATGTGTGGACGTTTTCAGAGAACTATCCACGATAACTCCAAGATCTCTTTCCTGATTAGCTGTAGCTAAATTAGCCCCCATCATATTGTATGTATAGTTGGGGTTATTTTTTTCCAATGTGCATTACTTTACACTTATCCACATTAAGTTTCCTTTGCCATTTTGTTGCCCAGTCACTCAGTTTGGTGAGATCTTTTTGAAGTTCTTCACAGTGTGCTTTGGTCTTGACTATCTTGAACAGTTCAGTATTGTCTGCAAACTTTGCCACCTCACTGCTTACCCCTTTCTCTAGATCATTTATGAATAAGTTGAATAGGATTGGTCCTAGGACTGACCCTTGGGGAACCACTAGTTACACTTCTTCATTCTGAAATGGTGGATTCTATCTAATCTCACCCACCCGGGGTTGCTATCTTTTACCCTCCCACTCTGGTGCCTCAAAAACAGCCCACAACTTATTCCCTGATTTTCCTGCTCTTTAGCATAACCAGCTTCATAATTTCCCTCATTGCACAGTACCATACTGAACAAATAGTCCCACTGATTTTGCTGGGGTTAATCAGGGGAGTGAGGTATTGCTTCAGGCTGACAGAGTCACTGGGCCCATGGACAAAGTGTGTGTTTGTGTGTGTGGGTGGTCAGCTCTGTGCTCCTGAAAGGGGTGTGGCCTCAGGCAGAAGGGGCTGGCCTGTGGGCAGCTGGCCCTCAGCACAGCTTAGAATGTATCATGCCCCTCCCCCAGCTCTGTGCAGTGTTCTGGTGGCAATTTAAAAGGGCCAGAGCTCTGGATGCCATCACTCCTGTAGTGGCAGTGGCCAAGACCCTTAGGTCCTTCTGAATCCCCAGGCCCTGGGGCAACTGCCTCCTTTGTCCCCTCTCATCAGCAGGTGTGACTTCAGGGGGGATAGAATACAGGCCTTTTTAAAGAAAATTTGAATCTTTTCAGGTCTATTTTTTGAAGTATTTTCATGTAACCCCAAATCTGCAGCATGGCAGTTTTATTATGGTGGTACTGAAATGGAAAAGAAAACTTACTGAGAATGAAAATGGAAGTGGCCATTCTATTTTTATTGCCCAAGCTGAGACAAATCTGCAGAGTGTAACTAAATAGCCACAATGGTAAAAAGGAGAGTTTTTCGGATCATTTTTAGCAAAATGAAATTTTGCCAACATATGCTGGTTTGTCAAAATTGGAATGTATGAAATTCAACAAAGTTGTAAGAGAGAAATTTTCTCTCATGCTCTGAAGACAATTTAGGTTCAAATCCTTGCTCTACCTGCTTGATTTAAAATAAGCTGGTATTTAAAAATCTCCTATGAACCAGGCAGAATAGGGACTAGAACCTATCTCCCTCATAGCCCTGGTGAGTGCCTGAACCAATACACCATACACTGTCCTTCATGCTGTTTTGTCTGAATTAAAAAATGGAGTTTTGGTCTAAAAATGAACATTTTGAACTAATTCAATTTTTGTGAAAACATTTTACAGATGTTGGTTTTGTTCCAATGTACAAGAAAAACAAATTTCAAAATCTCATGAGTTGCCATGTAACAGAATTGTCATCCTCTGGCCTACCCCACTTAAAAGTACATTTTTAAAAATAAACCTTTAAAAATTACATATTGTTTTAGTAACTGAGAGCTAAGCTTTAAGAAGGTGAGGATATTTATTTTTTAATAATTATAGGGCTATGACGTTGATGATCTTCTTTTGAGCAAAAATTCAGCCTTCTCAGCAAACTCTTCCTCATGTGAATCCCTAAGGCTCTGTCTACCCTTTTTATTTCTTTTTACTACATTTTACTTTCCTCCTGAGTGAACTTTCTCTCTCTTTGCTTGATTGGTTATAGTGTTTTGTCTATAGTGTTATTGTAACTTGATTCTATATGGAAGGGACCCTCTGCCCATGTGGAAAGGGTAAGAACAGACACATCAACAGCACTGTTGTCTACTTTCCTCTGATTCACTGGGGATCTGTACATGGAGTTTAGTGCAGGATGTTTGGGATTGGGAGGGAGGGGGATCTAGCAGTAAACCATCTAAAATTAAGCCCAGATTGAAACTGTAAACTTTTTATTGCCATTCCCTCTGTGCTGAAGACCCCTACTTAGCTCAGGGTGTCATGGGAACAGCTGGCAGCTGGAGGAGATCTGGCAGAATATTTCCAGTGCAGATACTCTGCTTGGGGGTTTGGATAAGGGACCAGGAATGGGTACAAAAGCACAGAACAACTGCACAGATGTCTCTGTGCCTTCTAACAATGAGATCTCAGGGGAAACAAAAGGTTCTTTTCTGAGGAGAAAAAAGCCTTTCACCCCAAAGGAAGAATGTGAAAGAAACTTCACAAGAGTAGTCATTAGAATTGCTTCTGCTTGATTACCTCCTGTGGATATTCTCCTGGATCGGTCAATCAGGCCCATATCTATCATATAGCAGATGAAGCTTAGAGCTGCTGTAATTTTATCCAAGAAGCTCTGTGACATCTGTCAAGAGTACAAGAAAATCATTTTTCTTTGGTGATGGGTTCCTCCAAGGATGCCACCAGGAACTGGTGTACCACTGAGCACTCTTGCCTGAGCCAACAGTCCTCAAAACTAAGATTCCCAAACACTTCACTTCAAACTTACTGGTTTATATAAAAACATAAAGTAAGTTTATTGATTACAAAAGGATAGATTTTAGGTGATTATAAGTGCTAGCAAACAGCTCAAATAACAAATACAAACAAACAAACAAAAAACCTAAGCTTAAAAAACTGGAAAGATAGGACTGGAATGATCAGTCTTTCACCCTGACTGATGATACACCCAAACTGAAGATTTTTAAGGCACAAGCTACACTTGCTTTGCAGCTTGGAATACCCAGATTTTTCATACACAGGCTAAAAATCGCTTTAGTCTTGGTACAGTGGGTGTGAGGTGGGGAGGGTGAAGAAGGGGGGCTGACAGACTTGCCTGGTACTTGGCTCCATGAATTAAGAAGTAGTGGGGCCTCAAGGGGATACGGTGGAGCTGGGTTAGCCTCCCTCTGCCAGCCTTTCAGCACTATCCAGAGCTCACTGCTCTGGCAATGATTTAAAGGGCTCAGGGCTCTGGCTGCTGCTACTCCCATATTAGTGGTGGTGGTGGTCAGGAGCCCCAGATCCTTTTTAATCACCATTCCCTAGGGTAGCTACCCACGTTACTCCTCCCTATCCCTGCTGTCAGCAGGCCTGCCCGGGTGTTTTTAGGTTTCCTCTTGTGTGGAGAGTGAAGAATCCCAAATAATGTCACTCCTTGCTTTATATAACGTTAGCACATGGTGAAAATCCTTTGTCTCAAACTCAGCTTGTAAAAAAAATCCCAAAACATGGAGTTCAGAGTCACCAGGTTACCTGCCCTGGCAGACCTTGCTGAGTCATGGCAGCCATTACTTACAGGCTGTCTGGAATGTTCACAGGAAGGTTACATTCAATCAGGGTCCATTGTCTTTGCTGATGGGCCATCAGAACTGTTGTGGATGCCACCCTGAGAAAGCACAACTGAAAGACAGATACGTAGTCAATATTACTAACTTTAAGTGAAAAAAATACATATATGCAACTAAGATAATCATATTCAGCAAATCTTAGCTTTTTCAATGACACCTCACATGAATCATATTGCACAAAATGCATCATAATTATGCCATAACCACATTACAATAATATCCCTGCAAAGAATATTAGGCGCAGTGTCAAACAACTTGTGGTCAAATAATTCACCTTTCTCCATCACCAAAGATGGAAAATAACTAACACTTTTCCCAGCTAACTGTCAGGTGATACTAATCTAGTGCTTCTTTCTTTTACTTCATGATTCATGAGTATTTTTCTTGTAGAATGGTTGAAAGTTTCTTTAGGCCAAAAGTCATGATGCATCATCATTTTCCTGAAACTATCCTTACAGCCCACTTTAGCACAACTATTGTTTTCCTGGATAGATTTTAAATTATACCTTCATATGACTTTCAAATACTTTTAGGAAGGTATCTCTGATAGCCATTATCAAGTACCCTCCACCAAATTGTGTTAGATTCTCACTTTTCAGCCTGCTTCCAGATTAGCTGTATTGTCTTTATTTTGCAAAACTGGTTTGGGCAATAACGTGGGTCTCTGTAAGCTCTTGTAACAGTACACCCTTGGCTGTTTCCTTTGCCTTTGAATTATAAGGTCATTTTAAATAAAATAGTATATTAAGTATAATCTAAGTGGTGGTGGCAAGTGTAAATTGCTTAAGTAGCACAAGAGCTGAAGTGGTATTCAATGAAATAACTGGTTCATTGTGAGCAATTGGTACTGTTGATTTGTGGTCAAATAATTCACATTAACATCTATTATTAGGAGGCCATGTGTTTGTTAACTGAAACATTGTTACTTTGTACTATTGTTATTAGTTGATCTAAAATGTACAGTGTCCATGGAAGTTCAGTGCATATTAGGAGAACCAACTGTCAAGACTGAAATCCCTGCAATAAATGAGAACAGAAATTTGCTGTTAGCATTTTTTTAAAATAAACTCATGTTAAATGCCGCTTAACTCAATCAAGTATCGAATTGACTTCAACCAGAATATTTCTCATGTAAATAAGATTAGCAACATTGGGCCTGTTGTCTTTCTGTGAAGGATATTTCTTTCAGCTTTTGTTTTACTACTTGACTTTTACTGAGCTAAGATAGCCACTAATCAGAGTGGCTTCATCATAGATTTTCTTCTGTAATTCAGACTTTTTTTTAAAGAAATGCCAAATGCTGGAATGATTATATTCTTGAGTTTGTTTGGAAAAGAATCATTAAAAGCTTTAAAATATGACCTTATTGAAGTATTATGCACAAATGTATTTAACTGAATAGCTATTATAGCTTATGAATAGTGTCATGCCTAGCCTACTGCTTCTGTCCTTCAAAAGAGTATTTCACCATCTCAACCCTTAACGCTGTCACATTAAATATGGCCATGGTGTACTTTTCTCTGTATCTTAAAGAAATGTAGCTGAGTGAACCCAGTACTCTGGTGATGGGTTGCTTTATTATAAATGCTTATAACAATAGTATAATAATTAAAAGATATTACTTTAATAGTAAACATTTTAAAAACCTCTCATGAAACTATAAACCAGGAGATGTACCTTGTTTTTCACAGTAGAAAACTATTAGACAAAATGCCCTTGGTGCATGGAAATATATGCTTTTAACAGTTTTAATCCTTTATCAATTATTCATAGGAAAAAGTTTGGCTGTATTTTTACAGTTTGCAGGATGCAACAGCATGCATACCTTTATTTGTGTAATAGTTTATTTGAAATATATCAAATAGATATCTAACACACTCAAAAATATTTAATTTAGGGAATAAAGGTGTATTCTTTCTGTGGGGTTTTGCACTTCATTCTTCTTTATTATACCAGATTTTGCTCATCATACAATGTTCTTCCTCAGAGGACAGAGACAAATAACCATCCTCCACAAGGGCAATGTGTGAACTGAACGCATTTTAAACACCACACTGTTATGATTGCAACCAACGTTTTAAATATGTTGCAATCAAATACCAAAATGACAAGAGAAAAGTGACATCAGAGAATAAATCTATTTGCTTGGGCAACTGGAATGTCTGAGCTGAAATGTACTTAAGTCGAAAGTTAAAAATTTTGTACCGTGTTTATTTTAGTTGCTTTAGAGAAGCCAGGCTAAATTTATCCCTGATGAAACTTCATGAAATGTATTTGCCAAGAAGGCATTTGCCAAGTATGGTTAGCATACACTACATGTTAACCAGTGTTTAAGTATTATTTTGCTTCTAAATATCATGTGGGATTACTGCTTCATTACTGTACTATGCACTACATTTGTTTTAACTGTCCAAAAATCTCAATAAGCAGGATGCTTAGAAACTTTGCTGTTAGGCCAATTCTCACACATTGAATAAAATCCAAATCAAATGACGTCCCATGGGAACTATGTAGGAATTGAGGGATGGAACCCTTACTCTCAGGCACTTATATAGTTCATCTGTGGTTGGTATACCTCCTATCAACAGAAAATTGATCCACTGTGCACCTTCCTTAATTTGGAAGCAAAGTCAGGATATGCACTGTGCAGCTCCTGCTCTACATGGATTCATTTCCCCTCTTCTCCAGTGACTATTTCTGCCACAAGGAGGGGAGTTCATTGTTTCCCTGTGAAGATTCTCCACTGCTTTGGTCCCTTATTCAGCAAACTCATAGCTATGAAGCTGCTTTAAGTCCTAGGGTGTTCATGTAACTGGGCCCAGGAACTGGACCATGCTGATGAGTGAACATCAATAATTGCATCCTAACCTTGTATGAAACCCTTTAGCCTTCAAAATGCAGTTGGAGCTCTCAGGATGCTTGTGATATTTCTGGTAATGTTGCTTCCAGTTTAGCTTGAAATTCCCTAAAACAGACATTTTTACCATGATCCACCAATTCTCCTTTCAGTTCTTTTTGGGTCCAGAAAGTGTTTAAGGCCATGAGAATGAAAAATGAATGGGGGAAAACACAACTATCCAAACTCTTTTTTAGAGTTTCAATTCAAGTTTGGGGAAAAAGACTAGTCTCATTTTATCCTAACAGGACCACTCATCCCTAATTCCTAGTAAACATTTTAGGCCTCTCTTCTGAGTATTCAAGGATTCCACAGTTTAGCCCTGGTAATTAAGAATATTCCCTACATATGCCACTGAAAAGTTACCCCCCTCTAAATAATGAAGCACATATTACATTAAAAGGTAAGAGGATAAGATTAAGTGGTTTAGGGGGGAGGGAAGGTGCGCCCCCAGTGCTCTGGGGGAGGAGGGTGCATGGGAGGCACATGGCCTTCTCCCCTCCCACCTCCTGGGGAATGGGAGCTGTGCACCCTCCCTTCTCCCGCTTCCACTCCCCAGTCTCCTCTCCCCTCCCCCCCACCTGCAGTGGGGAGAGACAGGGCTGCTGCGGCTCAGCCTTGCCGGGTGGCAGAGGGCCTTCAGCCCCGGGCCCTCCTCAGCAGCCAGGAGAGGCAAAGAGCCAGGGCCAGCCAGAGGGGCAAAGAGCTGGAGGAGGGCCTTCCTGCCAGCTGATGGGGGTAGGGAGAGCTGGGGTGGGCTTGGTTCTGGGCCCTCTCCAGCCAAAGGGAGGTTGGCAAGTGCTAGGGTAGGCAGGAGGGAGAGAAAGCTTAGAGCCTTGCTGCATGGGGCAGGAGCGCTCCCCCTCCCAGGCTGGGGGAACAGCAGCACGCTGTCTGGAGCCTTTCCCTGCACTCCCATTGGCCAGATTCCACCTAAAAGGAGCTGCAGGAGGCTGAGCCTGGTACTGGCACAAGGCCCAAAGACAATCAAGTCTTGACACTCATGCCCAGTGTCAAGTCACATGGCCAGGGCCCAACAGGGTTGTGGATTCGCTTTAAGACAAAGTCGATTAGGGATAGATAGTTGCCTTTATTAATCTCACTATGTCACTACTATTACATGCTTAATACAGGCAAATGGTTACACAGCTACTGCAAAGTAATGCAACAATCAGTATAGGCAAAGCAACGTATATGAGAATAACAGGCACTTGGAAATACTTATGCCCTGTCAGGTCTGCAGGGAGTCTGGTTCCAGTTACCATGCACCAGGCCGCAGTGGATGTGGCTCCAGCTAGCGGGATTCAGGGCACCCTTCAATGTTTAGGCCCCTGGAGAGACTCACAGTGGGGTGGGGCTCCCAGTGATCTTATACTACAGGGCTACGTCTACACTGGCATGAATTTCCGGAAATGCTTAAAACGGAACAGTTTTCCGTTATAAGTATTTCCAGAAAAAGAGCGTCTACATTGGCAGGATGCTTTTCCGGAAAAGCCCTTTTCCCGGAAAAGCGTCTGTGGCCAATGTAGACGCGCTTTTCCGGAAAAAAGCCCCGATCGTCATTTTTGCGATCGGGGCTTTTTTGCGGAAAAGACTACTGTGCTGTCTACACTGGCCCTTTTCCGGAACAGTTTTCCGGAAAAAGGACTTTTGCCCGAGTGGGAGCAGCACAGTTTTTCCGGAAAAGCAGCTGATTTCTTACAGTAGATCGTCAGTGCTTTTCTGGAAATTCAAGGGGCCAGTGTAGACAGCTCGCAGCTTATTCTGGAAAAGCGGCTGCTTTTCGGGAATAAGTGGCCCAGTGTAGACACAGCCCAGTTGTTTACTGGGTGTGTACGTACCTGGCTCAACACCATTCTTATCACTCTTACGGGCTGAGCTTGAGGTCAAACTTGTTTACAGCTTAGCAGTTTCCCAGCTCAAGGCATGGGTTAGAGCTGATAAAGCCTAGCTGCTGTTTGTGCTTGCAGCGTCCCACACTATCCTAAGCTGGGTACAGCAGGGATGGAAACTTCCATCCCGGGCCTGCTAAGCTGCAGGACCCACATATGACTTTTATGTTACACGCAGCCCCCAACTCCTCACTCAGCCCCTGCCAAGACCCTGTCCTCCAACCCACACCTGCCCCCAGCCAGACACTCTGCCCCAGCCTGCTCCTGCCCCCTCGCTTCTGGCCAGACACCCTACCCCAGCCTGCTCCTACCCCCTCCTCCCAGGCCAGAAATTCTGCCCCTAGCCTGCTACTGCCACCTACCTCCTGGTCTGACCTTGCACACTCAGCCCCTCCTGTACCCCACCTCCAGCCCAGATCCTGCACTCCCATCCCTATCCCACTCACTGGCAGCCCTGTCCCACACACAGAACCCCTAATTTTTGTCCCCACCCCAGAGCATAGGGGGCCCATAAAATCCATGAATCCTGGAAGATTTAATCTGGCCTGAGGCCTTGATCCTCAGTCCTCTCCTTCCCAAAGCTGGAGCACCAGGGAAGTGAGGTGTTTCAGTTGGGAGGTGGTCACATCATTGAGGATTTGGAGGTTTTGGGGGGGCTTTTTTTCCTTTTCATTTGTGTGGTCCCCAACTGACTTTCTGTGGGTCAGTGGCCCCCGACCCAAAAAAGGTTCCCCACTCCTGCCATTAAAAAAGACAATGTTGAAACCTTTTTGTGTTGTGCATAATATTTTACTTTATTCAAAAATGAAGCCTGGCCAACAAGGTCCCAATTGGGGCCCAGCCCATATCTGGCCACAGCGTCCTGTCCCCAACACCGAACCTGGGGCAAGCCCCATGGTCCAGTCCCCATCTGGCCACAGAAAGGGCTGGTGACAGCCCCCCTCTTGCTATGGCATATATAGGAGGAGAGGCCACCAGATGCAGCAGACGGAGGGGTGTTTGCGAGCATAGCAAGGAGAAGGCGCAGCCCCCTAGTATTTATCTAAATAATGAAACGCTACTTCCATCTGTCTAAATATATTTCTTCTCCGTAAAGCATAAATGAAAATAATAAAAAACCCCAAGCCCCACAAACTAAAAATTACATCTAATTCTGGGAATTATTGAGTTTTTTCTCTGAGTTTTGAATATGCTATTGCTTTCAATTGTTCTCCTTTTCTATATAACTTCTCTTTTTTCTCTTTTACTTCTTTTCCCCCAGCCTCTTCAAGATTCTCCAATTGTGTGAGCCAGAGATCTTGCTTTATGTACAACAGTTGAGTCAAGAACACATATTGTAGGAAACAAAATTTACCCATTGATCCTCTCCTCTCTTGTGCCCAATTTTAGTTTTTTTCCTCCCAAATGAAAAAAATACTTTTGCAGGTACAAATCTAGCTTTGTATTTTTCCTAAATTTAAAAGGCATTCAAAAAAATGTGACCATTCTAATATTTTGCTCTTAGCAATACTTTATATGCAACATTTTTTGCACTCTTCTAATCTTAAATTTAGTACATGAATGGATAGATAATTTCCAGTTTGGCTTGTTTTATATGTTTCTAAATTATTTTCCACTTCAACAACTTCTTGCTATCAATCCAGTTCTTTCCTTTCAAGTTGTATACACACTGCAACTTTGTGAGAAGGCTTCCCTCTAGCTGTCATTTTTACAATCTGATCCCAATGATACTGAGCACTTCTGTGCAGGTGCTGAGAACCCTGGAACAGAAATTGAACATGCTTGCAGAAGTCAGTCAACATTGTACAGAAGGGGGCTTCAAGTAATACAGGCTGAATCTGGATAATACATCTTCTTTGTTCTTATCCACAAAATCCTGAATTATGTTGGTTGCCCTCCATTGCACCTTTTCAATATCAACACTGTCCTCCTCCCTATAATATAGTGCATGCAATATTTCAAATATATTTGCACATAGAGTATTGCCAGAATAACTTGTACTGATATATAAATAAACTGTTTTTTTTTACTACTGCCAAACATTGCACAGATGTGTGGTGTTCTGAAGGCCTATTAAAGATAATGAATCAATCACATTTCCTACACACGACAAAAAAAAACTTTTTTTTTATCATTGCCTAGTGATAGTAAGATAAATCAGAATAACAAAAGGAAAGAAGAATTTTGGGGAAGTCAGGTAATTTTGTATCTTAATATAAGTGATATAAGATAACCAAGGCCTCCAGAGCCTAAAGTTAAAAAGAAGAGAAATATTATTAAAGTTGAATTTAAAGATACAGGAATAATGACAACAAAAATAGATATCAGCCTATGCCAATCTTGAGGATGGAGATGACAGAAAGGCCCTTATTACGTATTTTCAGGGGTTTAAATTCTTGTGTTTGGCCCCTACATAATAGGGGGGTTGGGAAATATAAATAGAGGTAGAAATTGTTGTTGCTTTTATTTAAAATCCTACAAACAGTGCTAAACTTTTAAAGAGTTATTGTTAATGATATAACTGCTTTTTAAAAAACCACGGGTTTTTCAAAACAAGGTAATTGCCACAATTGTGATTACTGTATATGCTTTGAATTGAGAGTATGATCTTATTTTCATATAGGGAGAGGGTATTTATCTACCTACAAATGGAGTTACTCCTGAATTACAGCAATGCAAATGAGATAAAAATCTTTTCCTTTGTCAGTGGCTTGTGGCTGAAGCAGTTCACGAATAGATGTTTTTATTGTAAACTGTGTTAAATAGTTCTAATATCCCAAACTAATGGAGCCAATAGCTAGTGTTTTTGAAGAAAAAAATTAAATAAAATCAAGAAAAGTGAAAGAAGGGGCAAGGTGAATTACCTCTAAAAGGACAATGGAGAAAAGAACATCTTCAAACATTTCTCCTTAATTGATATGGCAAGCCTTGAACTCTGTGGCTACATCTAGACTGGCATGATTTTCTGCAAATGCTTTTAACAGAAAAGTTTTTCCGTTAAAAGCATTTGCGGAAAAGAACGCCTAGATTGGCATGGATGCTTTTGTGCAAAAGCACTTTTTGCGGAAAAGCATCCGTGCCAATCTAGATGCGGTTTTGCAGAAGAAAGCCCCAATCGCCATTTTCGGGATCGGGGCTTTTTTGCGCAAAACAGTTTTTAGCTGTCTACACTGGCCCTCTTGCGCAAATACATTTGCACAAGAGGGCTTTTTCCCAAATGGGAGCAGCATAGTATTTGTGGAAGAACACTGACAATGTTACATTAGATTGTCAGTGCTCTTGCGCAAATTCAAGCGGCCAGTGTAGACAGCTGGCAAGTTTTTCCGCAAAAGTGGCTGCTTTTGCGGAAAAACTTGCCAGTCTAGATGCAGCCTTTTTGTTTCCACGTTAAGCAAAAGTTTTGATGGCTTCCACCCAAAACAGGGCTGAACTATAGTGCAGGTGTGCTGCATTAATAGCCTCATTTTACCAAGATAACATGATATTATTAATGCTTAGTGCTATGTTTTACCTCGGCTAGTGGCCATTATGTCTAATAAATAATAGCTCATTTTACACTAGTTCCTTTTAAGGTCTTAGAACATGAAATGCATGTGTGTAACCCAGATAGGTCGAACCCAACCTGGACATCAATCAGGCAGGCAGAATTGAAGACTTGCCCAGGTTTATCTGTTGCTGCCTCAATAACACATCATAAAGTTCTACAGCAGTTTGCTTTTAAAGTTCAGTGAGAAACACATCCTCCTTTTCTCCCTATTACTTTCTATTAATCTGTAATGTGTATATAAAAGTGTTTATCAATATCTCTGCCTTTCTCATACCATGATAAATCCAGTCTTTGCTACCGTTTTCTGAAAACAGACAAAAATAGATGATTGAACTACGTCCCCCCCATTAATAGTTAATGATGGCTCAGGATAAGGAACAAAGCCCATACAATGTGAACACAGATTAGTCTTTTTTATAAACACAGCTAAACATTCTGTAGTTGCACACTAGCAACCTGCTGTGCTCTCATGCAGAGACCAATGCTTGAGAACAGGCTCTAGACCCCATGCGCTAGGCAGGCAGAGGCTAGGTACCTCACAGAGGTGGTAACATGCTCATTTTCCCAGAAAGGAACTAGCCTTCCAGTGCAGGAGCATCCCCTGCTGACCAGCCATGTATGGTAGTGGCACTTAAGAATCTGAGTATAAACTTTGCCTTTCCTTCTTCAAGAATAGGGCTAAATACTGGATTTAAAAGGGAGGGAAGATTTTAAAAGAGCAGAGAAAGAAGAAATGAAATAGACATACAATTTTTAAATAAACATACACCTTGATTCTAAAGAAAATGGACCATGGAAAAAAGAGCATCTTCAAACATTTTTCCTTAATTGACATGACACACTTTGAGCGCTGCTTGTTTCCAGGTTAAGCAAAAGATTTGATGGCCTCCACCCAAAATAAGGCTGAGCTATGGGACTATTCGGCTGCGTCTCGACTGGCAGTTTTTCCGCAAAAGCACCTGCTTTTGCGGAAAAACTTGCCAGCTGTCTACACTGGCCGCTTGAATTTCCGCAAGAACACTGACGATCTCATGTAAGATTGTCAGTGTTCTTGCGGAAATGCTATGCTGCTCCCATTCGGGCAAAAGCCCTCTTGCACAAATGCTTTTGCACAAGAGGGCCAGTGTAGACAATGCGGTATTGTTTTGCGCAAAAAAGCCCCGATCCCGAAAATGGCGATTGGGGCTTTCTTGCACAAATCCGCGTCTATATTGGCACAAACGCTTTTCTGCAAAAAGTGCTTTTGCGGAAAAGTGTCCGTGCCAATCTAGACACTCTTTTCCGCAAATGCTTTTAACAGAAAAACTTTTCCGTTAAAAGCATTTGCAGAAAATCATGCCAGTCTAGACGTAGCCTTCATGTATTATGCTACTGTTGTAGATAAGAATGTGCAGAATCAGGGTAAAAGGTCTCATGACAGCTAAAGGGCTGTCTACCTTTAAGCTGGCGTCTTTTAGTGTAGCCATAAGATTGGTGCATCCCCTGTTCTATGTAAACTTCCTCTTTTGGATAGGCCAATGTGGCTAACAGAGTAATGTAGTGTTTATGCCCAATCAAGTTTTAATCTGCATTCAGACTGCCAGCCAGGTTTTCAGTGGTAGTGGTACTATTTATTTTGTTTTGTTTTCTAATGGCATTGTCTTATTTCATCTATGAACATGGTTTGCTGTCAGTATTGAGATGGGCTGAAACTGAACCTGGGACACATAGGTAAAAGGTTTTGTAACCCATTACTAAGTTCCCTTTTCATCCATTCAAGCACAGAATATTTAAAGATTTGGACTTCAAGTGTTTCTATTAATAAATTACTATGCATCATGTCAAATTAGCATTGCCATTACTAAAAGATTAATAGTGACAATACTCTGTGGCACTCCATTTGCTTCAGGGTAATTTTCTTTTGTTCATGCTTTGGTATAATATTCTATAGCAGAACAGTAGAACTAAGAAGCATAAAGATAGTCACAGACCCTCAGCTGAAAAGGTAATCCTAAACGCAGCCCAGGGTTTGCTTCAGCATGGCAATTAACTCCTACTGTAACTATAGAATATATACTCTGTAACCTTCTATGAAGGTTGCCTTCTAAACAGTGGTTCATTTGCACTAGAGTTTGCTGATATCCCTCACACGTCTCAGATAATAAGATAGATCCAGACGTTTATATGTTTTTATTTACTAAGTGGTTGGCAGGAATAAAGAGAGATAATTTGCATGTGAAACCTTTTTATTTTAGACTATGAATAATTGGTGTGTTAGTGGTGTGGTGTACACTGATGTCATGCCAACAATAATCTCCCTTTTCATAAATCCTCTACCCTAACTGGAGTTTACAAGAGAAGAAATTACTCTTGTGCTGATGTCCCATTCCATTGTGCTTATATAAGGATATAACTTTTTTTTTCTCCTCAGGCAGGAAACAACAAAGCAATTAAGCAACATGTCTTAGTGGATACAATTTAAAATAAAGAGTTGCAGTATATCATGTGTCATCTTTTTATCTAAAAGTATATACAAGGATTTCAGACCTACAGTTTAATGACAAGCAGGGAAAGAAAAACACCACCTAAATCTTATTTTGAGACACAACCTTTTTTATGTTTTACCATTTTAACAAATGACTTTCCTGAGTGAAATTACTGATTTAACATCTATCTGCCTTTACATTGGATAAAACTATTCAGGCAAATATGTCCATGATGGCTCCGTTTCTTGCTTAAATATCAAGTATCATATTTTTAATCTTTTTGTAAACATTATATATTTTAATACTTGAGAAAATGCATCTCATAAATAAGCTTTATTATCTGTCAAAAAGGATGAAAATATAACTTTACATTTCTGTTTTAAAGTAATTTTAGTGCCTATTAGCTATAAAGTAACAGTTATATATAATTTAGAGTATGTAGTCACTCGAAACAACTTGACATTTTCACACAAACACAGAACCTTAATAATAGTCTTGGGATTTCATTGGAAGTATACACCACTACAGGATATTAAAATAACTTATGGTGCACTGTAATTCTTGTTTTGTATTTGTCCAAGTAGTTTTGAAGCATGCTATAAAGTAGAAAAATAAAAACCTAAGCTCCAAAATCAGCTAAGCTGGATTCTTAAAGTTATAGCAGTCTTTTCATATTAAGTATGATTAAACCAGTTGACATTTCTTGTCATCTTCCTTTTCTTTCTTCCTTCCTATTAATACACTATTCCTAAAATGTAAATTAAGTACTGCATTTTTTATTTAAATCTGTTGCACTTTTTTTGTGCTGTAAAGATGTTGATTGTTGGTAGCCATGAATCATTAATAACTGCAAAACATTAATTTACTTGTTGCTGTTAGAGTAAACTTCAGATATTGTACAGTATAATATTTTGCCGTGCTTACATCCTGTTGAATGTTACCCCCTTGAATTAATATTTCACAAAAACGTCAATCACAGCTGTGCTTATTGTTCTGTATCTAGCAGGAGAATGCAAACTACCAGGGAAAAACTCTGTGGCTAATCAGTTTAAATATTTTGCATTGAAATAAATTAAATAGGAAAAAAGCTCTTTTATTGCAGTAAGAAAAGCCATTTCTATCCTACATGCTTTATTGCAATTAAAAATTCTCAAGGATTTGACTTGTTCTTCTAATTTTAATTGATGTGGCATGTGTGTAGGGATTAGGTGAGTGCACAGATGTGCACAAAAATTAATATGAACTTTGAAAAACATACTTTTCTCCATAAAAGGATTGACCAAATGTTCACAGATGGATTTTGAGTGGATTCTTATTGAATAAGTTAGAAGTGCCCACTTGGGTCATTTCTATAGCAATCTTATGTACTTTATTTGGAAAAGCCACCGATCATGCCTTTTCTGCAACAGTTATTCTCATGCCTGATACATTAATTGTGTAATTTGCATTAGTGTAGCTTAAGGTTTATCTACAGAATGGGGTAATGTTCTTTACGGGGATGTGATTTCTAAAGTGTAAAAACATGTTGCACATTAATTGGTCTTTGTACACCCTGCTGGTGTCTACTAAAGGGTCCATAGTGCACTTTGTGATGTTTCAAACAGCACTACATTGAAGTGCAAAAGCAAGGTCTGCATGAATGAATAATGTGCAACATGTTAGTTTGCTTTAGAAATTACACCTTGATAGAAATCACACCCTGTGTGATAGACTAACTCGCTGTGACAATACCAAAAACAAAAATTCTAAAAATATGGGTTGGAAAACATGTAATTTAGCTGCTTTTGCTTTCCTTGGATTAATCTGTTGTGGTTGGATGCAGAGATTAATTAATTAGGCATATTAACTAGAGATGTTTCTGCAGCCAGATGGAACATGGACACTTACATATGTGAACAAACAAACAAAGGACTTGTTTTGGCAAGAAATTTTCAAAACCCGGTGGGTGATGAAGAATTTGGAACAGGGAAGACAACATGATGAAAAATAGGGGCACAGTTTCAAAGTGTGTCCCTATTACCTGCTCAATTTTGGAAATACGCTTTCTATTGAATTGTATCCCTGTTTTTATTATGATACATATTAACATGATTTAATTTCATGCAGTTTCCTTTCACACCATTTTTTTCTGGGAGAAACCAATGCAGTATGTACAAAAACTTCAAAGATCATGGAAAAGAAAACTAAGGCAAAATTATAAAATATTCATATCATAATAAAGTTGACTAAAGCCGAAATTCAAGAAAAGGGCCTTAAAAATATTTCAGAGAGGGAATGTCTGCTATATGAATTTAAGTTGCCAGTGGTTTGAATTGGGAGAATATATATGGGGACATGCTCTAATCTTTAAACTAATTTTGGAAATTCTAGAGAGAAGAATTTTAAGATCTTCTCAGATGTAGTCCTTCAGAGTGTGGTAGAAGTGCTTTAAAATCAATTTGCAGTCAGTTTTCATGGCATTCATGGGCTTCAATGGTGTAAAATGTGGAGATGTTCATATCATTTGAGCCTATGGAGCAAATCTGGCTTTGCCTTTAGTGTTCTAGGATAACTCTAGTTACAGTGGAATTGGGGCAGTTTCGCTGTATAGGGGTGGGTAGGGAAGGACCAATGCTAGGCGCTTGTTCAGGAGTTGGCCAATCTGTTTTTATGTGCCTCATGAAGCCCAACTCTGTGAGAGCATTTGCCACAGAAGGACTGAACTCAGACAAGAGGAGCCATGATTCATGCAAAAGGCACAGCCATTCATGCAAATAGAATAGGAGCATAGCAGTTGTAAGAACTGAGGCCCAATGGCTACTACATGGCCTGTGAAAAGCCCTCTTCATCCTGACCCCTACATAGTTCCTTTGTGCCAACCTCAGGGATTTGTGTATAATCCAGGATCTGCCCTTTGGTGAGGTGCTAACAAATTGCTCAGGTAAAATAAGCCTTATGAGCTGACAATGTATAATGTCAAACTTTGAAATCATTCTGAAGTTTTTGTCAGGAAGTGCAAAGTTTTAATTTTTTTTCTTTTCCAAAAGCTCTCTGGACTGTCCTATCTCTGATCAAATGGAGGTTCTACCATTTATATTTGTTGGTTCTTCCTCAATGTGGAATCAGAGCTAAAAGCTTTTATCTGAATTATCCCCCATAGCTCAAAAGCAATTTGTGTGTAACTTTTGAGGGGGCTGCAGTTTACTTGACTGTGGGGAGTTTGACCCTGTGTAATCATTGCTGAAAATCCTTAGTGACTGAATTTTGGATCTTTGGGTACTTTTTTATGGGATTTGGGTATTTGGGGCACTAAGAGAAGGCCAGACAAGTAAACAAGTCCAAAATGAACAAAAAGAATGAACTTAAAGGCAATACAAAATACCATGCTGCCCTTATTTCTGCACTGCTCCTGGCTGTGGCACTGCCTTCATAGCTGAATTACTAGTCAGCAGCTGCCGCTCTGAAGGCAACACCATTTCCAGTAGCAGTGCAGAAACAAGGTTGGCATAGAAGTCACATATTACGAAAAAAGCCCAAATAAGAGACCTCAAAATAAAGTGAATACAAAAAGCTCACAACTTGTGATGCTCAAAAAATTAGTGGATTAAAAAAACAACAGTTCTGCTTATTAAAAGCAGACTTTTTGTAATGTAGCTATTCTGGCTATTTCCTTCATGGAGTCCAACTACAAGAAAGATATTGAACAAACAGCTGTGACACCCAATTCCAGAAACTTCTGGATGCAGAGTTGTAATGGTGCATCTTCCTAGTAACAACAACCCAGACACAGCTCACTGCTATCTCTAACCTCAATAGATCTCTTTATGAGATATCTCCCTATTAGGTTCTCATGAGCTATGAAAAACCAATAATTCTTAGGCTTGTCTCTAATTCTATATGAGTTGTCCATGTGTCTGTCTGTCTGTCTTTGTATTGTACCTAAATGGTAAGAGCTAGGACCATCAAATTTGGTTTAGAGCTTCCTTTTATTATAACTTAAAGCACAGGAAGGGTTTGGTTTTGCCAGGAAAATGGGATGGGCCTGGAATGGGATTGTGTCTCATATAGAAAAGAGACAGAATCATAAGACAGGTGAAAGAGGCTGGCTGGGGGCGCCCCCTTCCAGTACTACCCCAGACCCAACCCTCTCACCCCCAAGCTCCCATCAGGGAGGGTGGGTGTGAGGGTGATGCTTCCCCCCAATTCATATGGGAACAATGCTGGCTTTTGCCTTTCATCAGGCAGAGAGGGGAAAGTGCATAGTTTGCTGCACTCCTTGCTCTGGCTGGGGAGTACAGGAGGCAGACGAACCTCAGCCTGTCCCTGCCAAGGAACATACACCCCTCCCCTGGCTATTCCAGCTGGAGCTGCAGTGGCCAGGGAGAGACATTTCTCACCTGGCCCCAAGCTGCTACAGCGAGAGAGAGCTGGGGTAATCCTTTCTCCCCGTGACTGCGTACATACTGAACCCCTTATTCCCAGCCCCACTCAGTGGCAACTGGGGAAAGAGGGTGGGAGCACTGGTCCCACTTCTCCCTGACCCCTTGATCTACCCGCTCTCACTTTTGCCCCATCACTCCCCTCCTCTTCCCAGCAATCTCTTGAGCAGCACAGCTGGGGGGCACTGCTGCAAGATTGGAGCTGCCCAGACTGCACCTTTATCGCTGCCAGTGGGTGGAAGGGAGGAAAAGGAGGGCATGTCATGCAGTGTAGCATAGCATGGACTCCTGCTGCCAGCCCCAACTCCAGCCCCTCCTGCCTTGTGGGTGCCTGTGGTCCTGTGGGCAGCCCCACACATCACCAGTGGCGCCACTCCAGAGCAATGATTTAAATGAAGAAAACCAAAAATTAATTGAGTTTAGGACTTCAGCAATGCGCTAGGTAAATCTTCTAGAATTTGTGTAAATAGAAAGTGTCTGGTCAATAAGCAGGAAGATGAACTAACGATAATATATATATATATATATATATATATATATATATATAGTTGAAAGTCCATTTCATTTTTAAAGGTCCCCAAAGAATTTCACTGTCTACTTAATATGTAAGAGTCATTTCACTGACCAGTGCAATTCAGCCATCCTTGAGGAGGAAAATGGCATCTGTTTAATCCTGCACAGCAAAACTGCAGAATGATTTTTGGAAAAAAAAAGTGAAGAAGGATACTATATCCAATTAAAGCTATATGGGAAGTTTAGATTAGCAGAATGTATGTACCCATTGGGATTTAGTCAGGATACCAGGGCTATAACCCTTATTCTTGTGTCAAGTGTCTTGTGATCTTAATGACCAAAAGAAGTAAGATCTTGGTTTCTGGTCTTATGTGAAAGATGATTTCTGCAGCAGCACAGTACCCCATAACACCAGTGAGGGACAGTGGTTCAATATTTTTCTCAGAGGGAAGATAGCTGCAGAAGCATCATTTACTGCTGCTCTTTGCATTTTCATAGGCGGCCTCCTATCCAAATGCTGACTAGGAAAAAGTGTATATCTAAGCCTAGAAGACTTTGGTAAAGATATGACAAAATGTTTAAAGATTACCCCATCAAACAGAACTGGTCTAAAACTGTCAAACTCACATTTCTTTCTCTCTTTCTTTTTCCACTCAGGAATCTTTCTTCTCTTCATTTCTCTCCCTTGGTCTTAATCTCCTTACTCATGATCAGTTGGCTTTCTATTTCCCCTTCATTCCTTCTCAAATCCCCCTATCCCAGAGACCCTCTGATTTCCTTTTCCTCCCTCAGTTCCCCCACGTTAGGTTTTCTATCTTTTCTCTGACACATCTACACATACCTTGTCTGCAATACAGCAATTTAATTCTTTTTGTCATCCATTTTTCCCCACCTCAGTTCTCCCTCTCTAAATCTTCAGCCTTCCACAGTTCGCTCTTCTCTGACCCCTGGCTCTATCCACTACAAATGGTGCCCTTCCTCTCACAAAGACTGTGTCTAGACTTCTTTCCTCTTCTGAAAGAGGAAATGCAAATGAGGAAAAAGGAAATGCAAATGAAGTGCTGGTTAGCATGTTTGTGTGCTTCATTTGCATAGCCTCTTCTGATCCTTTTTTCAGAAGAGGTTTATTTAAAAAAAAAAGCAGTCGAGATGTGATTCTTTTGAAAAAAAAAACCACCCTTTTTCAAAAGAACCCTGTAAACTTCATTTTTGGAGGAAGAAGGGTTCTTTTGAAAAAGGAATGTTTATTCGAAAGAACCGCGTCTAGACTGCTTTTTCTTTTTTTTTCAAAAAACCTCTTCTGAAAAAAGGATCGGAAGAGGATATGCAAATGAAGCATGCGAACCTCCTAATCAGCACTTAATTTGTATTTCCTTTTTCCTCATTTGCATTTCCCCTTTCAAAAGAGGAAAGCAGTCTAGATGCAGCCAAAGTACTTTTCTTATCTCACATTAATACTTGTACTTTAACACTTTCCTTCTCACCCAGCCTGCCTGTCAGCCTCCCTCCCACTTATGTTCTATTTAAACATGATGTCTTCTAATAAGGCTTTGTCACTTAAACCCACCTATCCCCTGCCAGGGAAGCATGGATTACAAAGGAAAGGGGTCAGGTGAGAACAGGACATAGGATTAGGAGAGACAGTGATAGAAGGTTTGAAGTAGGTGCTAAAGGGAGAAATCAGGACACAAAAGCTTCCTCCAAAAGGAGTATTGCTGGGGAGAAGTCTCACAAGGCTTACTTTGATGAGGTTCAAAATTTATTGGGCAGAGAGCAATGGTAGGATTGGGTCAGTTTAACACATATCCACACGGAAATGCAAAATTCCCCTTTCTATTAAAGTTAATGGTCCTGATTCTGATCTTGTTGATTTCAGTGGTGTTCATCTTGACTTACATTTGCGTAAATAACAACAGAATCAGGCCTGGTATAGTTTTTTGATGCTTTTAAGGCAGCTTTCCTGTGTATGTCTGTTTATTTCTGCTATAAGAGCAGGCAAGAAATGGTCACAGAAAAGCAAACCCCATTTTTGCCTATGCAGATTTGCAATATGTTGGCAATGCTGGTTATTTGACCACATGCACCTTCATTCTGGTGATGCTAGAGGCTGGCTATATTTATGCTTCAGTTTTGTAGCATGCACAACACAGACTATTAATGAAGAGTTGGGGATTAGCATGTTTCTTTTATTTACCATTCAGAGATGTAAGACCAGAGCATGAATTATCTAAAGAATTTAAAAAATGATGATGGCGGTTTCATGAGTAATCAAGAAAATGTGGAAGATGGACGCCATATACCCGAAAGCCATGAATCCAAAACACTGAAGCTATGTCTAGACTGCAGAGCTTTTCCTGGATACCAGAGGTATTCTGGAAAAGCTCTGCCATTTCCAAGGAACGCATCCACTTTTCCGAAAAAAAATGTTAGAAAAATGGACATGGTTTTTCGGCATTTGTGTAAACCTCATGTTATGAGGAAGAAGGAGGGTTCGGCATTTGTGTAAACCTCATGTTATGTTTTGAAAGAGGGTTTTTTCCCCAAAAAATTTGGCCCCATGTAGACAGGCCAAATTTCAGAAAAGCCTCTTTTGGAAGTAAACCGATTTATCTTTATAGTATAGACATAGCTGAACTAAAGGTCATTTTGGCTTTAATTGGAAATGCAGAAAACCATGACAGCCTATTGCAGTACTAACACACAACTGCTCAAGTCATCTCAATTTTTTATGACTAGAAATAGCATATGTGTGTGGGAAATTTCAGGGAGGATGTATAAGTGGCAGATGCATCTAAAGATAGAAGGGTAAATGAGGGTGCAACAGTTTACTCTTTCATGAAGACCAGCAACAATTCATGTGCAATTGCAGGGAAAAATATAGACATTTCTGTATCTTACTTCTAGGATATTTTGTTGTGTGGGGGGTATCAGCATTTATATTACTGAGAACTGAGTCTGATTTTCATAGGCCTGAACATTCATAGCTCCTGCTGTGGGTACTAAAAAGTACTCAATACCTTTGAAACATGGATTACAGACAGTATACTATTTAATAAAGTCCAGATTCAATCACCCTCTACTCAGACTGAGTAGTCTCTCCCTATGCTAGCATTGACATATATTAATAGTCTGTGTGGTGAAACAAAGATCCAAGTATTAACTTTTAAACTTTTTTTCTTTTTCTTTTTTTTTTAAATAGTGGAATCTAATTTTGCTGGCCATTTTCCCATGCTCAGTCATGTGGAAATATATAGGTAAGGAAAATGTTCTGGAATAGAAAAGCATAGTCATAGGCATCAACTGGCTGGGAAACCAGGAAATAAAAATCTTGTTTTTATTTCTATCAGTGATACAATTTCAAAATGTTTAAAAATATTTTTGAAGTGAGTCTCGTCTAAATATCTGTACAGGAGAGGAAAGCATTAGAATATTGATCAAATAAATAGGCACAAGGAGCAGAAAATTAAACTGTTTAATGTCAGCAGAAATATAACAGAACCTATGTCTCTAAAGATATGGTATTGTAGCTCCTAAAGGCAGCAGGTAGATAAAGAAGAGCATGGAACTAGGAACAGTTCCCTGTGGGACTTCAGATGACATTGTAACAGATGACTCCAGATGACAATGTAAGAGGAGGAATGGAAAAAAATTATATTAACAAACTGTTGTCGATGGTTATAATAAGATTTGAACTGCTGAATAACCGAACTTGAAAGACCAACATATTTTTCAAGATGATTTAGAAGGATCCCACGATTGAGTATGTCAAAAGCTGCAATTATGTCAGGAAGTATTACAAAGGATGGATTCCCAACATCAGATACAATAAGAGTATTATTACAATTCCTGATGAGCAGTTTCGCAGCTGATTAAAAAAATCCACAGTGAAACTTTGGAAATAATTTATATTGTATAATTTATTGTAAAAGTTATATCCCTAAGATGTCCTTCGTGCTATTCTTTCTATAGCCTTTTCTATCAGAACTAGAGAGAACTGATTTAAGTCAGCTTTACAGATTCTTAAAACATTGAGGGATGGACTTCAAAAAATAATAAATATACTTAGCATAGCTACTTTTACTGACTTTGAACAGCCACAAAGGCTAAGAAAACATTTATGATGTATCCAAGAAGTGGACATAAGAAAAGAAGAATTTTTTTCAGGAAACTAGCAGAAATTGTCTCCAAGAGTCATACAGTTGGAAAAAGACTGTGTTTCTTAACATTTAAGGTGGAGATGGGAGCAAATATGTCCACAGAAATTTTTTGGTATTGGAAGAGATTGTATAATAAGTAAATCAGTCTTCTAGCATACATTCATCAAGGAAATAAATGTCTGTAATACATGTTTTTGATGACTGAAAATAGTATTCATAATTCTGCCAAATAAGAAAGCAGGACATTTTATTTCTATGTATATTCAGTGGGAAAAATAGCATAAGTGCAAGATAATGACCAAAATATTATTGCTTCAGAGACGTTTGCTGAATCTGTGAAAAATATTCATAACACTTGCTAACTATTACCAATGTTTCTTTGTCTTATTTTATTTCAGTACAGATATTTATTGTGATGGTGCTCAGACTAGTACTAAACAAAGGCTAAAAGGTTGAAACAATGAGACAAACCTCAGAATATATCGTCTACTATGTCTCACACTGTTTGTTATATCTACCTGTTGTGGCTTCATTGTATATTTAGATGGCAAGTGATTTGGGACAGAGTTTTTTCGTTATGCCTGCATACAGTGCCTAGAACAATTAGACCCCGACTGGGGATTCTACATGCTACCATAAGGCATATAAATACCAATAATATCCTGAGCTGTTGTTTCTTGAATAGTGGCTGGATTGCTGTATGCTTTAATGCTGGTGGTAGATTTCCTTCTCTAAGGAGGTGTTGGTGATCTCAATTAGATGTTGCCCCAGAGGCTCTCAGCTCTCTTTTACCAGTGGAAAGAGGCATGGATCAGAGCTGAAAGCAGTGGCTCAGTGTTCCTGCGGAGCTCTCAGGATTTTCTGTTGTGTGAATGGGATGGGTGTAGAGAGGGAAGGAATTGTGTTGTTGAGTTTATGACTGATGTATGATTCCTTGTGTCCCAAGAGGCCATCACAGATGCAGATGATTTACAGCTGGGATCTGCAGAAAATATAGTCCCTTTTTCTTAAATGTCAGGCTTGAGAGGAAGGCATGGATGAATAGTGCTTAGGAAGGGGTTGAATGGGATGAACTGGGAGGAAGAGTCTGTCGAAGGTGAGAGTGAGTGTGGGAGAGCGCAGGGAGGGAGAAAACTGGAAGGCAGAAAGGATGAGGTTTTCAAAACTATTTAGATGCCTCAAAATGCAGATCAGCACCTAATGGGAAAATTAGGCATTTCTCTGAACCTTTAAAAGCCTGACAACATTTAAAAGTATGGCCCAAAATGTCTGTTTGAGCAGTCTTAGGAAAAATATCTGTTTTGGAATTCCAAACATTTTAGATCCACCCAGGACTGGATACTTTAATCCACTTCTGCTATTTATTGTTGATGTATTTCTCTGTAAATATTTGTCTAGTTTTTTTTTTTTTTTTTTTTTTGCTCTTGGTTTCAAAGTATCTCCTCTGGAATTAAAGCCTTGGTTCTAGGCTCATCAGTTTCAATTTTTGAAGCAGAAATTTTGTTCCTTAATAAAGAGAAATTGCAGTTACAGAAAACACTAGACATAAATAAACTGCAGTAATGAGATGTTTATTGAAATCTGGCATATATTGTGAGTGAATTAACTGATTGCCAACATGGAAATGATTATAGTATATTGTACATACATACAATATACATATAGACATATGCATACACACTCTCCTGTATGTGTACATTTACTTTTCATGTAAAGATACATAACTAATATAAAACAAAAAGAAAATGGACATTAGGACTGACTTCACAGTTCATCATTATCATCAGACTGTTTATGTATTTTTAAACTGTATAACATGGTCAGTATGTAATGATGCATCATTTTTACATTTGTTGAGTTATGCATGCATAAAATGTCATATATAAAATGTGGTGAAAGGATATCTCTGATTTTTATAGATTTGTAGGATTGGTCCCATACTTTGTTGTCTTCCATTTTTGTTCTCAGTTTCATACTTCATGAAGAAAGGTTTGTTTTGTTAGAATCTGATGTGATCTAATGCCCATTGTAACTTTTAGAATTTAAATACAAAGACTTGGCTCTCATATTGTTCATCCTTTAGGTTTGCACAGAGAATTACTTCCCAGGCATCTGGCTGACAAGTCTTGCCCACATGCTCACGGTCCAACTGATTGCTAGATTTGGTGTTGGGAAGGAATTTTGTCCTGGATCAGACTAGCAGAGATCCTGTTTCCCCCCCTCCCCCCATACTCTGGGGCAAAGGTCACTTGCTGGTTTAGCTTAAAGAAAATGGTGAATTCTATGTAGACTTGAAGTCTTTAAACCATGTTTTGAAGACTTCAGAAACTCAGAGGTTAGGAGCCTATTACAGGACTGAGAGGGTGAAGTTTTGTGGCTTGCAATGTAGCAGATCTAGTGGTCAGATCAATGATCATGATGGTCCCTTCTGGCCTTGAAGTCTATGCATTTATGATTCTATCTTCGGAAAATAGAAAAGAAAACCTGGAAAGTTCACATTTTACATTTAAAAACCCTCATCTTTTGTGTGTGGGCATGATGGGAGATACAAACTGGAGAACAAGTGGTTAAGGAGCAGTTGTGGGTCCAGTCGGCTCTGTCTAGACATATTTGCAAAGTCTGCACAAGCTGGAGGCAGGTATTTTAAAAGGGGAGCCAAGTAGTTCAAAGGAGGGAAGCAAAAAGGAGCTTGTGGCTGCTCTGAGGAGAAAATATTGCACAGGATCTCATTGCTTGAGATCTGATAATGCAGGCTATGCAAGCCCACACAGGGGAGGCAGGTGACTGAGAATGGAGTTGTTTACTCTGGGAGGCTAAAAGAGAGAGAGAGATAGGAAGTGGTCCAAGGGAGCAATAGCTTATTGCCCCAAGGTTGTGGGTGTAGTTGCCCACCACTGGGGTATGGACCAGAGCCTGATGGAGAGGGCAGGCCTGGGTCCCTCCCCCACTCCAAGAGAATGTTAGAAGAGTCTTCACCTAGGGTGAGAGGTCATTTTGAAAAGGCTTAGGCTGTTCAAGGGTCCCAGACCACCAAAGCTCTGTCTGAAAGGGAGGACTGGAACTTCCTGACTTGAGGACAGGTAGATGACCTGCCATTCCCAGCCTAACCATTAGGCCACACTGTTGGTTGCTGTGTACCTTCTACAGTGGGAGAGGAAGAAAGGGGACTGTAAGAATATGTCTACATAGTAATGTATAGCTCGCAATAAGCTATGCAATTTGAGCTACGCAAATTGCATAGCTTATTTCACGATAGTGCCAAATTTTGAAATAGGCTATCTAAACAGCACTAATTTCGAAATAGAGTACTATTCCGGATGAGTCCCTTAATCCTCGTGCAACAAGGTTTATGGGATGTCAGAATAACAATAACAATATCAAATGTATTTTCAAAATAATGGACTTGCTGTTAAGACGTGCAGAAGGCTATTTCCGAAATAGCATGGTTGTGTAGATGTGCCCTAAGAGACTTTATCATCTATATCTGAAACATGACAAACCATGTTAGTGCAAAATGGGAAGATTAAAAACTTTGAAAAACTTTCTCTCTTGTCCTCTTTCTGATTCCAGTTTTGTTTTGTTGTCATTGTTCAGACCCCCTACAGAACTTAGATGTCTTCCACAAATTACACTATTGACATTCCAGTTTTCAGTAACCTAAGCTGCAAGTTTTGCCAAATGCTTTTCTTTTAATATATATCTGCCAAATAATCTTCATTTATGGCCGTACTAGTTTCTCCTAAGTAACAGCACACACAGTGGTAGCGGCACAGCAGCAGTGCATACTTGCCCCTTTTGATCATTCACTTACAGTTAAATGACTCCAGAGATTTTTGTCAGAGTCACTATCACTTATATTCACAATGTCTGCTGGGATGGTCCCCTCTTGCAGCCTCTGTGCGGCAGTGGTTTTCAATGAGACATAACAAGTACATGAGGCCAACCTGTCACTTACCTGTATGTGAGTGAACAGTGAAACAGTTAAATAAATTTGGATTTATTTATGGATGATGCCAACCTCGCTGGCTGAATGAGAGCTGGAATCAGTTCCCTCCTGAACAGGCAGTCAGCCAAGGGAACATTGCAGAACACCACACTGGGCCAGCACAGACCTAGGAGGGGCTTCTGGATGCCAGTCAGTATATTTGTTTATTACACTTGATAAATTATAAGAGCCCATCCAAATAGCTTTGGGATCTTCTTCCAGAATTAAACAACATTAATAAATTTTATGTAGACCAACCTAAACAGGAAGATTCAATTTATTTTTTAAATTTTGTTGGACCTGTGAGCTCTTGGCTACTACAGAGCTTCAAGGATTTGAAACGCTTTTAGATGCAATGTGGTTGGGTGTACAACTGCAGAGGTTGGGTGTACAAACTCTGCATCTGTATATCTACAGTGCTTTCAAAACCCAAATTTTATGTAGCATTTTAGATGGACAGAAAGGCTATCCAAGGCCTAAACCTCTTCCTGCTCCTCTTTTTTTCCTCCCTAGTAATGATGGGAGACTGTGCTCCATTTGTGCTACGGTGTCCAACCAGTTTTGAAGCAGTTGCCACCATAGTGGCTACTGCTATCGCAAACAAGCCATACTCAACCGGCCAAATAGCCACAGGTGGCTAGTGTGTTGGACACCATGGCTCTAGGGTCTGTACTGGCTTCTGCTATAGAACCTAGTAGAGGTTTCTCAGAAATGACAGTTCCATCTGAAGGGTTGCGGCAGTTTCACAAGTTGTCCATACCTATTTTGATGGTCATGGCCAAGGCAGATTCGTCTAGCAGGAATCCAATAAAATCCCATCCACAATTTAAAGTTGCCTTCTGCTGCTGCAAGCACCACTCCTTCCTACTTTCCAGGAATCATTGATCCTCCCCTGAAGGATGTATTTCCCCAGGCACAAGCAACTCTCATGACTGATAGGGCTACAAATTAGGGAAAATCTACAGTGTAGACTCTAGACTCCACACTAAGAAAGTAGACTGAATTTATTGAGATTGACTTTTAGCATCCAATTTTATAAAGGAGAAGGCACATGTCCCACCTAATCATATTAGGTCAATGGAGTTCATCCCCATTACCATGGCTTTCATCAATGCTTACAGTGATGCATTATGGGTAGCCACCCCACAATTCCTGCTGCCCATTTGAATTCTGGGTTAGGCTCTCAATGACTGATGAGACAAAAACACTGTCACGTGATTCAGGATATATGTCAACTTCCCATGATGCACTTAACTCCTTCTTCCCTCCCTCCTTGAAAGCATCAGCAAACATTCATTTTGCACCCTTTTTCCCATCATTATCTGTGAAGACACCATAGCATGGTAAACATTGACTCCAGTCAGCTGACCCAGTCAGCTGCCATGGCAAGCATTGGAAACATCTCCCATATTATCCTGCAATTTATCCAGAGCCTAGCCAGGAGCTGCCTGCATGAGAAAGAATGTGGGAACTCGTTAAGTGGAGCAATTGACATATGCTGGCAGCGGTCAAGCATATTGACACAGAAGATTGCCAATTCTAGTATGGGAAAAAAGCACAGATTGGTGGGAATGCAGCTATAGAAAAATTTTTGCATGCAGAACACAACTCTTTGATGGTACTTTGTGAATTGTTTTCCTCTGCCCTGAAGCACTGCATACCAAAATGAGACTATCTCTAACAGTTGAGAAGTGAGTGGTGATAGCCTTTTGGAAGCTTGCAATGCCAGAAAGCTACTGGCCTCTGTCAGGAGTCAATTCAGAGTCTGTAAATTGACAGTGGGGGCTTCTGTGATCCAAGTAGCCAGAGCAATCAATACTCTTCTGCTAGGAAAGGTAGTGACTCTGGGAAATGTGCAGAACATAGTGGATGGTTTTGCCACAATGGGCTTCCCTAACTGAGGTGGGTTGGCAGACAGAACACATAGTTTTAGCACCAGATCACCTGGCCAAAGAATACATAAACCATAAGGAGTACTTCTCAGTGGTGTTACAAGCACTGGTGAATCTGAAAGGCTGTTTCACCGATATCAACTCTTTAAGGAAATCTGGTCTCTTCATGGCTTATTACAATCACCCTATGTAGCAATCAGAGCTGTGGGAATGATAGCTTTCTGCTCTGGAAGCCATCCCTTTGAGTTGGGGGAAAGACTTCCAGGGCCTTCTTCCCACTTTCTAGGATGTTTGGCGGAGAAGGATATGGAACTTGGTGAGGGGGCAGGTGGTTTATCAATGGGTGCAGGGTGCCTCTGTGCTGTAACTGCTTTTCCAGCACCTCTACCAGGCAGCTCATCGGGTCAGTTTGTTCCCCTGTGAGCCTCAGCATCTTGTCCTGCGTGTTATGCTGATGTTCCTTGCATGCTTTCCAGTCCTTCTGCCTTGTGCAGATGATCTGTGCATTAACAGGAGTGTTGTGAGCAAGACACAAGAAGTCATTCTTCCGCTCTACTCTGTGCTGATCAGGCCTAAAGTGGAGTATTGTGTCCAATTCTGGGCACCACATTTCAAGAAAGATGTGGAGAAATTGGAGAAGGTCCAGAGAAGAGCAACAAGAATGATTAACTGTCTAGAGAATATGACCTATGTAGGAAGACTGCAAGAATTGGGCTTGTTTAGTTTGTAAAGGAGAAGACTGAGAGGGAACATGATAGTAGTTTTCAGGTATCTAAAAGGGTGTCACAAAGAGGAGGGAGAACAATTGTTTTCTATTCTGGGGAGCTCCTGTCTATAGGTGGACTGATTGCCACAGTATTCCAATTGTTCAGTGCAGATTAAGGATTAAACCCAATTACATTTAACCACTATAGCATGATTACAAATGTGCATTCATCAGGCCAAACAGAAACTGAAATTCAAAAGTTCCTGGGGCTTTTCGTGTGTACCTAGGAGTGCAGCAGAGTTGTAATACTGGCCAGAGCAGTCATGTTAGGGCATTGTGAGACACCTCCTGAAGACCAAGTAAGTTGACTTGAACAACTCTGTATCTACACTACCCCAAATTTGACCCAGAAAGTCAAATTTAGCATGTTAGCAAGGTGGAGTACAGCAGTCAATTTTTCAAGCCTTAAAGGTCGGCAGAAGGGGCTTGATAGCGTAGACACATTCATTATAAAATCGACCTAAAGTGGCTAACTTTGACCTAACCTCATAGTATAGATCAGGCCTTAAGCACATTTCTCTTCATCACTAGTGGCAGTGAATCAAACCATATATTCATGTATACACAGACAAGAACATTGCAACCAAAATTCTAAATTTCATAGATCTGTTTTGCCAGGCCCTGTTTGCATCTACTCAGTTCTCTGAACAGGAAAATATACATTAGGAAGATGAAGAGCCTTTCATGAATATGGGCTTTAATAGGAGCTATTATATTATATATTTTTTTAAAAAGTCATAGGAACAGCATTGCTGCCCCACAGATCTCCATCTAATCCTTGCACCCAATTAATCTTAATAACCTTCTAATGTCTTGTGTCCTGAATTGTGCTTTGAGGTTAAAAAGTAGGTCTCTTAAGTAAGTTCTCATCTACTTGTATGAGAGGCCTTTCTGGCCTGGGTCTTTAGATGTTACTCTGCTTGGATATGAAATTCTCTTCTTGAGTAACATCTTGCTCTGATACAGTTTTTGCTTTTAAAGCTGAACTCCAGTCTCATTTGTTTAATCTGGCATATTCTTAATTACACGAGTTATAAATTTTATTGTATTGTGAAGCCTTGAAATACATGGGATAAAATGCACAATACAAGTGTACTATGATTGATTGATGAGACTTTCTCACTCTCAGGAGTATTAGTAACAAGCATGAGGGAAGAAATAGGATGCCTGAGAAGAAACTCCAGATAACCAAGCACTTGATAATTGGTTTAATTTCTATTCAGAGCTCTTCCTTCCCACTAGTGGCTTCAGATCTTGACCCTCCTGTTTCTTCATTTCTTTTGCTTCTCACCAAAGTAAATAATTTTCCTTCCAAACTGAATTTGTACTCATCTTCAGATCTTCATCTTTCATACTTCAACAAACCATGGTTTGGCATGGTAGATGCTAGCGTAGGTTCATTTCTGGCCTACAGAATTTTAAGGGTCAGCCTAAAAAGCAGCAATTGAGTGAAATAGTTTTGAAATAGGTGTAATAGGAAAGGCTGCAACATCTGTTCAAACCTAAAACTGTTTGTCTGTTAGAGGATGAAAATTGAATCCCTGATGTTATTTACTATGGGTATGTTTACACTACAGTGCTATTTCGAATTAAGTTAATTCAAAATAGTTAATTTGAATTAAGCTAATTCGAAATAATGCATCTACACACAAAAACTATTTTGAAATAGCATTTTGCTTTTTCGAAATAGCACATCCACACTGAGTAGACCCTGAACCGAAGTAAAGCCTGGCCAGAACCAGTGCTGGCAGGGCATCAGATTGGGACTTAGTGTGTGCTGCTGCTGCCTGAGGCTAACTGAGCTCCATGCTTAAAGGGACCCTACCCTCATCCCAGACAGACAGTTCTCAGAGTTCCCCACTTGCTTGTCTACCTCAATGAGGGACAGCAAAGCAGTCCTGTCTTGGAGTGCCCTGAGTGCCCAAACTCGGGACACCACAGCACTCGGCCACATGGAGCCAGAGCTGCCCCATGGCACACGGGTGCATCTTGTGGGGTTGTTGCCATCAGCCTGGCTGCACTTGCTGCAGGCTGACATCCAGGGGGTCCATCGGAGAACTGTCAGGATCCAGGAGGCCCTGAAGGAGAGTGTCCACACTGAGGAGCCCTCAAAGCCTCCCCGGTCCTCTCCACCAGGGGCTCGTGCCCCATTCCTCCCTCACATCCTTCTACTTACCCCTCCCTAGCCCCCCTTCCTGATGTCAAATAAAAGACACGTATGTTCAAAAATAGAAACTGGGTTTATTGAACAAAACTGGGGAGGGGATGAACCTCTGGGGAGACAGGGAAAAGGAGGTGGGAGAGGGGAAGAGAGAGGGTGGGAGAGGGGAGGGGGAAACCTGGGAGGAGGGAGCTAGAAGGGGGAAGCAAAAGGAAGAAACAGGAGGGGAAGCTCAGGGCTCAGGGTTGGGAGTCTCGCCAGACCAACTTGACTTTCATGGAAACCTGCTCCTGGGTTTGCATGTGGCCTGTGGTGGCCAGGCTAGCAGCTATCCTGCCCTAGATGGCTGCGTTCCTCCATCTAGTGCGGAGATCATGGATGTTGGGGACATCCCCTCTAAACCTGAATAAGGTCCATGATCTCCACTCTGGACCAGGAAGGCGCCCGCCTTCTCCACCCCCTGTCAGGCTCCTGGGAGCTGGCAGACTGCTCGTGGTGAGCGGTGGAGGACTGGCTACCAGTGGCTTGCTGGCTCATATTTTGGGGCCACTGGGTAAAGGGGCCCCAGTAGCCACTGCTGGCTCTGGGCTGGCAGGCTTGGAGCTGGCACAGGCACTGCGGCCAGGGTCTACCCCTTTAATGGCTCCAGGGCGGGGGAAGAGAAGAGTAAGTTTTCCTGGTTGTGTCCAGAGTGGCCACCAGGGCTCCCTGGGAAGGGCTGAAGGCCCCCTATTTCTAATTAAGTATCTACACAGCATTTAATTCGAAATAACTATTTTGTATTTGGCATTACTTCTCGTAGAATGAGGTTTACCAAATTCGAATTAAGGGCTCCGCTATTTCTAATTAAATTCAAAATAGTGGTTTGCATGTATAGACTCTATTAAAGTTAATTCGAAATAACAGCTGTTATTTCGAATTAACTTTGCAGTGTAGACATGCCCTCAGAGAGCTGTAGAAATCACTAATTTTTTTTGGTTTTGTGCTCAAACTGAAAAACTGGGGGGAAAAAAAATCATGTGGATTAACCTGAAAAAGAAAATTGTTCTGATTTTTCTAGCAAAATAAAAAGGTCTATTTTTTTGTTTTAGTTAAAAACAAACAAAAGAAATTTGATCCAAAACAAAACCTTTAGTTTTGAAGTTTTATTACATTGTTTAATTTTTTAAAATAAAATTAAAGTGAAAATTTTCAACAAAATATCCTTCCAAAACAAAAAGTCACAACATTTCATTTTGAAAATGCCCAAACCAGCCATTTCAGGTTTTCTGGTTACATTTTGACTTGAACACTTGGATGGAAATAACCCAAATTCACAAATTGTATTGATCTACCTGAATTTTCATTTTTCAGAGAAAAACATTATTCATAAAAAAGTATCACTCAATTCTATTCACCAGCATTGTACGACATGTTTTCTGGTCTGTCTTATCAGAGTGTACTGCACTTCCATCTGAGGAAGTGGGTCTGGCCCACGAAAGCTCATCACCTAATAAACCATCTTGTTAGTCTTTAAAGTGCTACATAGTCCTGTTTTTTTGTTTCAGCTACACCAGACTAACACAGCTACATTTCTATCTCCATTCTTTAGTAATTCATGTTGTAATGAATATTATCTAAGTGAAGCTGGAAACAGCAGCAGAATTTGTAACCTGCTAGAGTGTTAAGTGAGGACGTGCAATAGTTTCATTATTTGTAAGAAGGAGTCCATGAGATTTACAATGAAACATTGACTTCAGATGAACATGCCAATTCTGGTGAGTGTGCTAAAGAAGCAACTCTGCAGGTTTAGTCAGTGGAAGAAGCCTAGAAATGGTTGAAGAGGTATGACACGTTCTATTCTATAGAGGTCAATGTCAAAAAGGGCTTTTAAGGAATAATTCTAAGCAGCAAGTTCTCAGACATGTTCCAGTACTGCTCCTTATGCCTGGGTGTGGAGCATTTTTATAGATTGATGTCAGTGGGACTGAATGCCTTGCCAGACCCCTGCAAGTCCCACCCCTGGCCATGCCTGGTGTGCCCTGCTCTGTGCCTCTGGTAGGGGTGAACCTAGAATGGAAGGGGCAGGACTAAGGGTAGGCAGTCTTTAGTGCCCTCCAGAGAGACTTGCACCTCCCCTAGCTAGCCCTCAGTTCTGCCGAGAACACGTGATAAGGCATCTTGGCAGTAATTTAAAAGGCCCGGGGCTCCAGCTATGCTGCTACTGCAAGAGTGCCACGGAGCACCTGGCCCTTTTGCATCACTGGGCTCTGGGACGGCTCCCCCCATTGTGTCTATGTTGGCTGGCCTGATTGGTATGTTTGCTCTGCTCCCTAGGAAAGAGCCCGTGATTTCCCTAATCACCACCCTCCCCAACTTTTATTGGTTGGTAGTTGAAATCTTTTGTACCATTTTGACTTATCTTTTGTTGTTTGTTTATTATTCCATTGTGAATGCCATTTTTAAACAGAATGTGGAATCTTGTTGCATGTCTAGGTGAGAGATTTTTCCATGTATATCTGGTGGACTAATACCTTTTTTATTTAACTCTCCCAGATTATCATGGCTATGCTGTTTTTTGTTGCATTGTGCAGTTATAATTGGCTAGCTCAGTCACACAACATTATTCGTGTTCTGTCATGGAATGCTTTCTGTGCCCTGATGGGTTCAGCCTTCTGGCCCTGCTTCCCAATGAGTCAGGACCACTCCAAACACGTCCAATACCCATGCTTTTTATTCCTGTGTCTGGTTCCTCCACTAAATTCCAAATATTTACAGATTTGGCCTAGCACAGGCCTCATTGGCAACCTTGCAGCAGGCTCCCAGCTTCTTCTGAGCCTGCTTTCCCCTCCTGGTCTCCAGTTTCCACCACCACTTCCTCCGGCTTTTAACTCCTAAGGAATTAATGAGGCTGACAGGTGTGGCCAGCTTCTAGGCCAGTCCAAGCTAATTGCCCAGCCCCAATCCATTCCCTTTGTTTGGGGCTGGAACTGATTATGGTTTCCCCTAGAGCACTCTGCCACATGTTCCTCCGATTAAATGAGAATACAAGCACTTCCAGATGCAATTCCTAAATTCTACCTTGCATAAATGTGTGTGCAAGTAAACCATCTCCATTGCATGTTAATGGTAAACAAACAAACCCTGACTGTCATGTCTGTAGCAGTGAGGCCACCACTTATGATTTCATCAAGAGTTTTGTGATATCTGATGTTTTTTCTTAGAGTTCCTAGAGTCATATGTATGAATAAGAATCTCAGCTTTCATTTTTTTAAAAAGGTACTTTATATGGTTGCAAAAAAGCTAGGACATATAACCTGGAAGCACCTCTTAGATTCAGAAAATAGAAGGTAACTAAAACACCTAGTTGTTTTTGTAGTGACCTGATTTTTAAGTTAGTGTCATGATTTTAGAGGGTCTGACTCAAGGTTTTTGAACACTGAAGAGTAAGAATATTTCTATAGCAAAGCCATTTAAAAATTCTGCTATATTTATTGCATTACTCTACAAAAAAGCCATTGGAGATGACTCATTATTTGGGTGAACAGAGAGTGGCTACCATCCTCCCCACTGGTGAACAAAATATAGCTGACTAACTAGTGGGAGCATAAAAAACACCTCTGGCTAATTTGCTAGCTTAGAAACAATGAGTGGTCCCATGGCACCTTAGAGACTAACCAAAATATATAGAATCATGAGATTTCATGGTTAAGGATCCACTTCATCAGATTAATTGAAGTGGAAATAACAAACCAAGATCTAGATATAGATCTAGATACATACAGTGCTTTTTTTTGGTGACAGTACGCACCTGTACAGCGTACCGTCACCTTTTATGGGAACACTCGCCACTTTCCTCTGGTACAGCCCCCAGCCAGCCCTGGGAGCACTCGCGCCGTACTGGATGAAAGTCCGCTCAGGACACACGGCAATTAAAGGGGCCACGACCACATTTCGGCCCCTACCTCCCAGGTCTCCCTGCTTATTTCCCGGCGCTTTTTTTTTTCTCGACAAAACCATCTGGCAACCCTAGCACTGGCACTTTATTATTTTTTTTTTACAAAAAAAAAAAAAGCACTGGATATAGAAGAAGAAGCACCTCTTGAGACCCCTGTTAATAAGGCTAATTAAATGGTCTGGATGTGTCCCATACATGGCTTTTGATGTGGAAATGCAGATATTAATGACAGGAAAAATTGGCTTTATAATGTGCCAGCCAGTTAAATAAAGTCTTTGTTTAAGCTAGGGTAACAGTGTCAAATCTGTAGATAAATTCCAGTGCTGCAGATTCTCTCTGTAATTGGTGAAATTCCTTTGTAGAAGAATGGCTATTTTTAAATCCATGATTGAGTGACTAGGCAGATTAACATATTCCCCTACATGTTTATGTGTGTTAGCATTTCTGTTGTCTGATTTGTGTCCATTTATCCTTTGTTATAGAAACTGTCTGGTTTGGCCAAGATACATGGCAGAGGGTCATTGCTCAAACTTGATGGCATATATCACATTAGAGGATGTGCAGTTGTATGAGCCCCAAATATTATGGCTTATGTGGTTAGGTCCTGTGATGGTGTCGCTTATATGGATGTGTGGACAGAGCTGGCAACAGAGTTTATTGCAGGGATTGGTTCTTGGGTAAGTGTGTCTGAGTTGTGATGTGTGGCAGCTAGAAAGAATTTGCTTCAGGTTGGGGGGTTGCCTGTAAGTGAGAATTGGCCTATTTCCCAAAGCCTGTGATTTTCCAGGACAGGTTGCATATTTCAGTGATGTCCTGGAGGGGTGTAAACTGAGGCCTGTAGATGATGACTAGTCGTGTTCTGTTATTTTCCTTGTTGGGCCTGTCTTGAAGTAGTAAATTTCTGGGTAATTTGTCTGGCTCTGTCAATCTGTTTCCTCCCTTTGTTGGGTGGGTATTTAAGTATTAAGAATGTCTCATAAAAATCTCATAGGTGTTTGTCTCTGTGAGACTGGAACAAATCCAGTTGTATTTTAGGGCTGGGCTATAGACTATCGATTGTGTGATGTGTCCTGGATGGAAGCTAGAGGCACGTAGGTATGAATAGCGATCAGTAGGTTTCTGCTATAGAGTGAGTAATATTAACACAAGTAGGTTCTTTGTCCAAACTCAACCTATGACAAATCATTTCATTTACATAAGATTCCAGAAGTCATGTCATGAATTTTATTGGGCTGTTTGTTTAAAAAATGTACATTGTAGCGCTATACATGAAAGCTTCTCCCTGTTATTTAAACATGCATATTCATATCTCACCATGTTATCTTTATCTCAAGGTGCTTTAGGGTGGAATGGGCTAATTAGTCTGTCCATACTAAATAAATATCTCTTGTTCTTAGCGTTTTGAGATGTTGTAGTCACTTTCAGAATGAACAGCCTGATATCTTTTTCAAATACACAATATGAAAATTGGAGAAAGGTGCATACGTGCAGTTTAATAATTTTAATCAATATTAAGGAAATGGCAAGGAATGGATCAGTTCCTGGATTGGTAAGTGCTCTCAAGTTGCATTAAAGCCAATAAAAGTTGAATATTCTCTGCTCACCATCTTGTAGGATCTAGGCCTCAGTGCACTGGAAAAACAGCATGTAGTTTAAAAGGGAGCATTTGTATTATCATGTAGACACATCACTCCTATTTGCTCTACAGTTCCACCAGTCTTTGCCTAAAAGACTCAAGGCACATATGCACCTATGTGAATTCATTAATATGAATTAATGGGACCTTTGCCAGAGATTTCAGGCACAGGATCAAGGCCATATTGGATGTGATCAGCAGAAGTTTAACAATGCATGTTCAGGTAGATTTGAGGGAGAATGCTTTTTACTGTTCACCAACTAACTAGCCCTTCCATTTTACTCTATTGTTGTTTTGATGGCTAGTATACTTGTTACTGCTACTGAAGGCCTGATCATGAAGCAACTATAATTTTTGTATTTTTGCTCATATCTTTGAGAAAAAAGAAAATAATTTACTGCAAATCAGAATGCAAAAAAATTTAAAAAATAATAAAAAAATCAGTTGCTAAACTTGTGTACAGTGAGATAAAAATCAGTATTTCATTACTTATTTATTTATTCATTTATTTAAAAATCTTTAACCAGAAAAATTCATTAAGATGCAATATTGCATGTACAATGATGGCCTAGGGACGGGAGATGGATTAAAAAATGTAAATACTATTGGATCTAATATGCGTACCATTAACACAAATATATTAATGTAAAAGTTTCTGACAGTACAAACTTAACTTTAACTCTTTAAATATATGTTTAAAATAGCATAGAATTGTGTGGTAGGCTTTCACAGATGATAAATGCAGTAAACAAGAGTGTCTCAAAAGAGACAAAATATCAGCAAATAATTGCCTAGCGGTACTTTATATCAATTAATTCATTTGTATTTAATTAAAAGGATTCATAACAATTGGCTGCTATGTAAAAGCCCCTTAGCTCTGTGGTTTTCTCTTGAATTTTCCAAGTTTTCTTGCGCTGGATATTGTTAGTCTTTTCTGAATAATTCAAGCAGGATCTATTTTTTCCTAACAGAAAAGCTACTTTTATGTTATTAGCTGTTCTGTGGGGAAGTAACCTCAAGAGCAATCAACTCACATGCACTCAGCCATCAGCACTACATCTGTCCAAGAGTTACCATCAGCAGCCAGAACAGTTTACAACTCCCTACCACATCCTATTCTAGTGCCCTATATTTGTTTACTATTACCTAAATCCTAGGGATTTGGGGCCATTGGATGAAATTGTTTGGTCATTTTTGGGATTATGGAATAAAAGACATTGAGAATGGTTGATTTATCCCTATTTTGATAATTTACAAACTTTATAACTCTCACATAGCTGATTATAGCTCTCTGCATGTCTAAACAAGTATTTAATAGCAGAACACAGTGATAAGTGCAGTTTTAAGAAGAGTGGCTTGGTGAGGAAAAGTTTATTGTCTGTGTGATGACCACCATCTACATGCTCAATTTACAAGTCAAACAATGTTTTTTATAACTGCAGTAACATTTCATGCCTAACAGTTAGAGTCAGATGCCTCGAAGTAGAACAGGGGTGGGCAATAAGACAGAGGCGGTTCTCCAGGGTTAGCCCCTAGCAGGCCACTGCCACTTTATTCACCAATGCTGCTGCAGGTACAGGCACTTGCAGCTCTTGTTAGCTGTGGATCACCGTTCCCAGCCAATAGGAGCTCTGGGAAGTGGTGCAGGTATCTGCAGCCAACGAGCACAACAAGCACCAGTACCTGTGGAGGCACAAGTAAATACAGAAGTGGCCACCTTCCATGGGTTAACCCTGGCGAACCACATCCAGTCTGCATGCCTGTTAGGGTACATCTAAACTACATGCCTCTGTCGGCAGAGGCATGTAGATTTGTTTTTTTGGCAAAGGCAAATGAAGCCGCGATTTAAATGATCGTGGCTTCATTTACATTTACATGGCTGCCGCGCTGAGCCAACAAACAGCTGATCAGCTGTTTGTCGGCTCGCGCGCTAGTCTGGACGTTCCCCCTGTCGACATCAAAGCCCTTTGTCGGCAGCCCCGGTAAACCTCATTCCACGAGGAATAACGGGGCTGCCGACAAAGGGCTTTGATGTTGGCAGGGGAGCGTCCAGACTAGTGCGCGAGCCGACAAACAGCTGATTAGCTGTTTGTCGGCTCAGCGCGGCAGCCATGTAAATGTAAATGAAGCCGCAATCATTTAAATCGCGGCTTCATTTGCCTTTGCCTATGTGTCTAATCTACATGCCTCTGCCGACAGAAGCATGTAGTCTAGACACAGCCTTATTGTCCACCCCAGAACTATAGCCATGGTCAAAGCCGGGGTCAGAGTCAGGCACCACATCAAACATCAGAGCAAGGGTCAGAATCATGTGTTATGCCAAAGATCAGAGCTGGAGACAGAGCTACAAGTCAAGCCAGAATCAGTGTCAGTAGCAGGGCATAGGAGCTGGGATGTGGAGTTAGGCAGGAAAGCAGGAACCTGGAATAGACCGGAGTCTGGGTCAAGGACAGGAAATAGAAACAGACTGGGAGGCAGATACCAGGAACAGGCAGAAGAGCAGGGCTTGGGAGGCAGACAAGTAGGCAGAGCCTGTAATAACTGCCAGCCAGGGATTCACTGAACTGTTTAGACCAGTGGTTCTCAACCAGGGGTAGGTCTACCCTTAGAGGTATGTAGAGGTTTTCCAGGGGATATATCAATTCATCTAGATATTGGCTAGTTTTACAACAAGGCTGCATAAAGAGCACTAGCAAAGTCAGCACAAACTAAAATTTCACACAGACAATGATTTGTTTATGCTGCTTCTACTATATACTGAAATTTAAGTACAATATTTATGTTTCAATTGATTTATTTTATAATTATATGGTAAAAATGCATTTTTGATGTGACACATCTGTATGTCTGATTTTGTAAGGAAGTAATTTTAAGTGACATGAAACTTGGGGGGTAAAAGTAACATTCCTGAAAGGGGCACAGTAGTTTGGAAAGGTTGAAACCCAGGGCAAAAGTGGGAGATACGTCTGAGACACCCTTCCTCTTTCTTCCTATTGCTTGCATAAATGATTATCAATACAGATTGATGGATAAAGATCTAAGAAGTCATCCAGGTTCGTTGGGGGCTTGACTTGGATGAGTTCATCCTTAACCTCCTACAAACCTCTTCAAAAGTGACATAACTGGACTGGCTCACTCCAGTCTGTGTCAGACACAAGATAGTGGAAGTAAACTGCATAGGATGCCTGCTATGTCCCACACCTGTTGGAGCTTCCACAGGACAGCTTTAGCAGAGTAGGTAAGGTTGCTGAAGATGGGTGATATTGCCCTCTGGAAGACATTTGGACAGAACTAGATTGTTGTGTTCCAACAGAGGTGAGACCTGATTCAACGCTTTTCCTGTCAGAAGGCCTACCTTGGTCTGACCAGAAGCATACACAGGCCTGTCTATGGGGGAACAAATGGAACGGAAGAAAGGGGGCAACTGCCCCAGGGCCCAGTGATACAAAAAGGCCCCGAGCTCTTGGCAGTGGCTGGAGCTCTGGACCCTTTAAATTGCTGCTGCAGTGCTGTGGGCCACACTTCAGGCAGCACTGAGGGCTGTCTGGGGGAGGTGCAGCACTCTCTAGCTAGCGCTGAGGGCTGCCTACCACAGCCCTACCCCTTCTGGCGGTGTAAAGAAGGCTTTTCCCCTAACTCACCCAAGGGTCTGGTGAGGTTGTCAGCCCCACTGAGCATACATCTGTGGCTGAAACAAGAACAAGAGGATTCATGAAGACTCAGAGTTTAGTCTATCAAAATGCTCAGGAGAAGGGCTAGCAGATCCCTGCTCAGGTGGAACCTGAAGCACAATGTTTTCTGAGTGGAGTGGATGGCCTTGCTTTTGCAATGCCTGATTCTCACTGGCCAGCTGTGTATTCTGCATTTCCTATGCTAAGCTGTCTGCCCGGAGACTGGCCAGCAGCTCGTGCAGTGCCCCTTCTGGTGTAGGGAACTCTGCTGGATTTATTCCTCACTGGGCCACATTGGAGAAGAGTCAGGAGCCTGGAACTGGTGCTAGGAGAAGAGCCTGTGACAGAGTAAGGTGCCAGGCCAAAGGTCCTAGCCAGTCGGGAGTTACACAGTCAGGAGTTACACCAGGGTCAAAGCCAGAGTCAGTGATAGGACAGAGGAACAGAGAGCTGGAGAGAGGCAGGAAAGCAAGAACTGGGAACAGAAGGGATCTGTGATAATGAGGAAAAGGGGGGAGCAAGGATTCAAGAGTCAGAAAAGTAGGCAGTATCCATAATAATAGCCAGCTAAGTTGCTAAAAGATTGTCCTGTGCCTCTTTCTGATTTAAGGAGAGCATCCCAGCAGGTGTGACTCTGACTGTACCTGGAGACATTTTATAGGACAGAACCATATTGTGCATTTCTACAGTAACCGACTATTTAAACTAAACTATTCTTGTCATACTAAATTAAATTACATCTAGTGTGGCGTTATCCATGATTGTTCTTACTGTTTGTTCACTTACTAGCTAATTTGAAAAATCTGATAATCTGAAATGGCTCTCCCAGTGCAAATTAACAAAGTTCTATGCTGAACAAAATCTATGTAATTAAAATGGCAACTTTCAACACATGCTGTAGTAACTATAATATCCCTAAGGCACATGTGTTTCTTACTTCATAGGAGGAATAAGCATCATTACAAGGAACGGGGGGAAATTTTAAAAGACTCAGACTAAAAATTTTGATTTTTTTCCTTAGACATATGTAAGCAGATCCTGTACTGACAAATGTAAAAATGAAGCACAAAGTGGTGTGAGGAAAACTCACCACAAGAAAATTGCTGAAGTTGGGTTGTTATAGAGTCAACTAATTTAAAACATTATGACATTCACTTGTCTTTGGTTTGCAATGTCTCTGCAAATGTGTTGTAGTGTCAGTGTTGTGCACAGAGGCTACGTCTACACTGGCCCCTTTTCCGGAAGGGGCATGTAAATTTCAGCAGTCGTCGTAGGGAAATCCGCGGGGGATTTAAATATCCCCCGCGGCATTTAAATAAAAATGTCCGCCGCTTTTTTCCGGCTTTTAAAAAAGACGGAAAAGAGCGTCTAGACTGGCCCCGATCCTCCGGAAAAAGTGCCCTTCAAAGTAGGAATAAGACCCTCCGGAAAAGGGCACTTTTTCCGGAGGATCGGGGCCAGTCTAGACGCTCTTTTCCGGCTTTTTTAAAAGCCAGAAAAAAGCGGCGGACATTTTTATTTAAATGCCGCGGGGGATATTTAAATCCCCCGCGGATTTCCCTACGACGACTGGTGAAATTTACATGCCCCTTCCGGAAAAGGGGCCAGTGTAGACGTAGCCAGAGTGTTTTGGCCTGATTCTGCTATTTCCCCTGTGTAAATCAGATGCAACTCTTGCAAAGACCATGGAGTCTCAAAGACCATGGAGTCCTCAGTGGGGACGAGAATCTTTGAGTCTGTGTGAAAATGCTCCTTGTAGTATGAGTGGAACCAGAGAAAGAAGAATAGGTTGCAGGGGTATCACCGTGGCTCAGGAATAGAAGACTAGTTCCAAGCTGCTTGTTCATGAATCTTTAGATCAGGACTCTGATGAGGGGGGAGTTTCAACAGGGGCAGCCAGAGCCCCTGGTGGCATGTGCCCGGTGACCTGGGTGGTGCTGCAAGGTAGGCTGGGGGTGGCTAGTCCCCAGCCTCACCCTGAGGCCCTACTGGCTGGCTTCCCCAAGAAGCTGGTGAAGTCTCTCGTCAGTCCTGCTCTAGACATAGCTCTGAGTCTATATCTACATTTCAAGCTAGCAGTGTCATTGCCTTCCCCAGGTTCACAATTGAGAAAGAGAAATGGCTGCAGCAGATGCTTTTCTGAGAGGGGGGGGAGGGGCATGGGGCAAGCAGGGAGTCTGCCTAAGGCTCCCTGCTGCATCTGCGAGCCAGATCCAGTGGCTTGATGGGCCGAATCTGGCCATATTTTGTCTAGCCATGGGTTGGACCTTAGGAAAAACTTTCTAGCTGTCATGGTAGTTAAGTACTGGAATAAATTGCCTAGGGAGATTGTAGAATCTCCATCATTGGAGATTTTTAAGAGCAGGTTAGACACACACCTGTCAGGGATGGTTTAGATAATACTTAGTCCTGCCATGAATGCAGGAGACTGGATTGGATGACCTCTTGAGGTCCCTTTCAGTCCTACTATTGTATGATTCTATGATTCATTTGTGACTGTAGTAGGCTAATTCTGGGAAGTATCTCACTGTACACCTCTGGAGAATTCTACTTGCACACTCACTACAAATGCTGGTACTCCAGAACAGTGGAATTCTTGTTCTACACTCTCATTCTGCCTTCTAAAGCATGCAGATATATGCAGGGAATGTTTCTACAACAAAGTGTCCTGTGGGGTTGTACATAGTATTAATCAAGCATTGGGTTAGAATGAATTAAAAAGAAAAGAAGAGAAAACTCTTATGATCCATCCACATATAATATTAACATTTAAAATAATTCTACAGACTGTTGCATCATGATTAACATTAGTCTTCATAATTGTCATCTTGAAAATATCATAATAAACACATAAGCCAAATGAAACTTGATGCAGCTTCACTAAGATTGCTTTGGGTCATTGTTTTATATTGACTGTTTAGTAATTTCCATAAAGCTGTTCTGGGAAAATAACTCAGTAATAACTACTTTTTTATTTACATTTTGTTGGTGAAACATTTATTAAACTGTGCTAGTTCTAGTTAACTATTGTACCATTGTCACAACTGTTTAAAGGACTTCAGCTAGAGACAAAGTATTCTCCATCTCTCTCACCTTTTATCTTCAGCACATTTGGTTCTGCCACACTAGTTTACATGAAATAATCTTTCATGAGCACTGACTTTTTTGATACTTAAGTGGATCAGCATCTTAATTGCTGTGAGTGTGAATCATCTAAAGCTGATGCATAATTTCTAAGACATATATAGGAAAAATCTACAGTAGACAATCACTCTAAATTACAAAAATGTAGAAATCAGTAAATCACATGAAACTTCCTGCTACTTCATTTTAAGTTGTTTTAAGAGTAATTGCTTGTCATCATAACACTTTTAATCTTTCATTTAACTGAAAAGTTGTATTAAATTCTTATGAGACAACAACCTAATGCTGCAGAAGGTTTTATGTTTTGATTGATTAACAACAGGCTTTGATATGTATGACACTTGTGTTACTTATACTGCACACACTACATGTTATTGTTCTAGATTTTTTTCCATGGGTCGGATGGTATCACAAAACTATTTTTTCCTGCACAATGACATTTATTGTATCTAGTATCCTCATCTTAAATGCTGCGAATCATCTGAAGCTGGTTCATAATCTTTGTAATATATTTATAGCAGACCATTGCTCTACAGTATTCTAAATTTCCTGCTTATGATGCAATGGCAAAAGTCATTAAACATTAGCAGTAATAGTATTTTCACTGTAATAAAGTGTTAATTACTTCCACATGTTAATAGAGTTGGTGGGGGGAGAGAGATTTTGCTATTGTTACTGTGCCTAAAATAATTTCCATGTGATAATTTTCCAGGATATCAAAAACTGAATAATTATGCACTAATTAAGAAAGTAGAGCCTGCTCTGGAGTTAAGACTGCATTAATTTTAATGTTTTTACAGTCCTTTAATTGGGGAAAGGGCTGTAAATTGAGAGCTGACGCATTCTCCTACCATAAGCAGGCCTGCCGTTGCAATCTGCCTCCTATATACTGCAACCCAAGGTCAACACAAGTTTGCAAAATCCCTCTGCTCTTCATACGAAATGTATTGGTGGTGAAGCGTGCATCTATCACTCTGACAAGCATTTAACTCTCCAAGAGCACATGCTCTCACTTCTTAAATTATTAATTGCATTAAATACATTTTCATATCGTGGACTGTTTGCTATGTTTGCTACAAACTGTTCCCTGGTAGGGAGAAGTGGTCCTCCCACAGTATGACATGGCTTGCCGTCTGCTGTTTCAATACCAAATGCTAGGCTTGGAGAGCTTATTTTTGAAGGGTTTGCAAATGAAATAAGCTACAAAACTAAGATCACTGGAAAAAGAAAGTATTTTTGTAACATTGGGAAGCTGTCTATGTCCCCCTTCCTTTTTTTCTAAACCAATATGTATATAAGTGCCAGCTTTTTTTGATTTGCTTGTACCTTCAGACTTATCAATCTGTGCAATTTTTCTGGGAGGGGGGATGTCTCCCTGTCATGCTATTTTCACACACAATGGCATCATCATCCACCTCCTTATTATCATCTCTGGGACATGCCATTCCAAAAAGGTTTTAGGGTTACAACTAAAAGAAAAATCTGGCAATCTCCCTCTATCCCTCTGGCATTTGAACACATTATGCAAAATACAGCCTTTATATTCACCAAGATCAGGTCCTTAGCCTATAACATGCTTATTTTAGCAACACATGCTAGTGCTGGGGAAGTTCTGATTCTGCCAGGATTTCCATGATAAGCCTGGTTTTGATGTCTTAGCTAGGCCAAATGGATTCTCACGCTGCGGATACAGTATTCAGACCCAGGTGGAGGCAAGTGGAGGAGAGGAAGCAGCTCACATTACTCAGCGATTCTTTATTCAAAGAATGCCATTGACTGGATCCTGAGAGAGTCATGCTCAGATCAGATCTGCTAAATGTGGGTTCAAGCTGTGAAGGAATTTCAGTATTAGGAAAATCAAAATGGCCAATCAGATATACAAGCAGAATTCAATCTAGATGGTTCTGACATGTGCCTCGAGCACTGCTTCTTTGGAGGAAATAAAATGTGCCCTGGAAGGAAATAACTTTATTTCACAGGACCAAATATTGATTGGAAGATATTTTGGTGGTCCGGGACTTGGAAAGAGGCATCATGCTCAACCTCTGGAATATGATGCATTTCACATCTCTTTAAAACAACCTGCAGAGTCATAGACTTTGGTTAGTGGTCATGTGTTCAAGAAGAAAGTTGCAGGAAATGCATTTGCAACATATAAACCATTGGATAGCAAGACTGGTGAAGCAAGTTGAAAAGGGACAACTACTAGAAGACCTTTAACAACACAACATAACAAACATTTCAGTAAATGTTGGCACTGAGATTTCAGATATTTTTGAGGATTTTCTGCTCTGAGATTTGAGATTCAAATGTACAGCGAATTTGCTTTCTGTTCAGTCTGCTCATTTCAGTCTGGCCCTTATAGAAAGTACTGTAGAAAACGATAACCTTTCTACAGAATTTTTAAATATATCCTATTGATTCAATTTGGTGTAGAATGGGTATATAAAGTTATCATTTTCAAAAAGATTTTTAGAGTACCTTTATAGGATTCTATTACATTTTTGTAGAACCCTTCTATACAATTCTTATCACGTACTGTAGGATGTTTCCATTAAAGGAGACATCTATGTTGTCAGTACTGTCGTGCATGCTCCACTTCCACTAGGGATTTCCTATATAACCCACTGGAAGCTTGGGCAAACTCCAGCTCTGAACTAACTATGGCTTTTTTTTAATTACCCTGACATTTTAGCTTGCATGCATCACTGCATACCTGTATTTTAATAATATTACTATAGTTGAAATTAACATGCTGCATCATTTCAAGAATCCACTCGTTATCTATATAATATATATATCATCAGTTGTCTCTTCAGTAAAATGTCAACAATTAAGGCCAATATGGTGCCATGCCTTCAAAGGTGTTTCAGTACAGGAAATCCCAAGCACTTTAAGTCATATTTCAAAGATGGTTTTAAGATTAGTCTAAGTGCATCAGTACATGTTGACATACTTTGCTCTGAAGCAATATGAAGCACACTGGCAAAGGCTGAAATCAAACTACTTCAGAGACTCTTTTGATTTCTAAGAATGAAGAAATTAAATTAAAATTCCATCAGATGTTGCTTTAAACCGATTAGCACATGGAATTCAAATGTAAAGTTTAATTTTGTCCCTCATTCTGTTGTGTGTCAGTACTGGAGTGGGGTCTCCAATCTTTGTGTGGTGTGTTTTACACATTGTTTATTGTACAATTGGATACAGTACTGTGGGAAAAGTTAAGGATAAAATGAGAGCCTGACTCCTTGATTTGGTTGTGTTTTAGGTGTAAATTAGATTCCCAATATGATTTTAATGTACTGAGGGTAGGGTACATACATTTGTGCAAGTATAGGGTTTCTGGATTTTAACTGCTGTTGAGTTACTGTTTCTTTATGAGATATTCATTTCTTTTGCCTCTCTCTTTAACAAGTATTGCTTTCACTGTGCTTGTTTCAACAGTTAAAATGGTAGAAGTCGTATTTCTCCAAGAGAGGAGCATGTTCTTTATTTTTGTCCTGTCCAACATCTATGCAGTGATCAGCATCCTGCTGTTTAGGAGAAAAAAGAGAGTAGAAAAGTTACCAGAGACAAATTATGTAAAAGCTAGCAGAGACATATTTCACCCAACAGTTTTTTTCATCTGTTCCAGTTTCTCTATTACCATTGCATTAATTAGAAATTTAGGTAAATGACATAAGTGCCCTAATTTTTTATTTCTGCCAGGAGAACAATTAGGCCATTAGAAGTAACAAATGGTCTGGATGCATGTTGCCTGTTGAAAATTTCAAGCTGCATTATTTCTGACAAGAAAAAAACAAATAATAGTTGTTTTGGCCAATTTTTACCATAAGCGATGTCAGCTTTAGCAGATGCAGCATACCACTGGCTTTTTTTCCCTATTGTCATGCCTCATTAAAGTATGCTGACTCTTGTGGATTCCCATTTCCTTTAGGTAAATAGTTATTTACATGAACGGCGATATTTTTCTTGGGTGACAATTTCTAATTGTTCAGGCAACCAAGGGTGATATATTAACCACTCAGAATAAAGCTTCACCTACGAAATAAATTACTTTAAATTAACTATCCTTTCAAAAGAAAGGCAAAATTTCAAAATGGACAAATTAGACCCCTCTTAGTCACATATGGTAAGTGTTTTAAGCATTTTCCCACTGGTAGTTACTCCAGAGAACAATTCTTCATGATGGAGTGAAAGACGTCTTTGCTCATTTGGGGGTCCTTTTAATGCCAGTGTTTGCCAACATTGTACTCAGAAGGGCTAATTCTGTGGCCAAGCACTGTGCATTCTGCTCATTCTTTGGAGCTTCAGCAACATCAGACCCTTTTGCTTTCATTTTAACCCTTTCTTTGCAGTCGATATTGAAATGCCATAGCTAGAAAAGTGCAGTGCTTCAAACAAAGACTCTTCTTTACAAATGGTTAAAGTGAAAACTATAAACCTTTACAGCTCATCAAAATATTGTAATAACTTTTTGAAACAGTAAGTGTCAATACATCAGAGCACTGCAAACATAAAGATAATTATAGCCAGCTAAATGGGTAGGGTTTTGTGTCTTCAGTTCATATTTCAAAGCATATAGCTAAAGTGAATGGGTGTGATTCTGCTTTCAGTTACCTATGTAAATCAGGAGTAAGTCCATTATAATCAATGGCATTACACCTGTGTAAAATTGGCTTACTTGAGAGGAGACTCTGGGTAAGTCTACACAGCAAAAAACAAACAAAACACCCCAAGCAAACAAAAAACCACAGCAGCAGAAGTCTTAGAGACTAGGTCAACTGACTCAGGCTCGTGGGGCTTGTGATATGGGACTGAAAATACCAGTGTAGCCATTTTATCTCAGGCTGGTGCTTGTGCTCTGAGACCAGATGAGTGGGAAGGGTCTTCTTTCCAGACTCCAGCCTGATCCAGAACCTCTACAGCAGGGGTGGGGAACCTATAGCCCAGTGGCTGGATCCGGCCCCCAGCTTGCCTGGATCTGGCCCCCAAGGCTTGTGGCTCCCCCTTCAGCATTAGGAGCCAGCACTGGCACTCCAGGGCTGCGGCCCCCTCCTGTCCAGACCCCATACCCCCATCTGCTCCTGTACCCTTCCTCATGTGCAGACTCCACAAACCCCTCCAGCAGTCCCTTCCCACACACTGAATGCCTCATTTTTAGCCCCTCTCCTGAGCATAGGGGGGGCCATGAAATCTACTAGCCTGGGCCCCCAAGGCTTTGGTGTGTGAGGGAAATGTGGGGAATGTCTTTCTGCTTCTCAGTGAGGGTATTCTGGTTGTGTGGCCTCCAAAAGATTTCTCAGTGGTCAGCAACCCCCTCCCCAAGACACATTCCCTTCCCCAGCTCACAGCACTATTTTAGCCTCACGTCACTAGACCAAGTCAGTTGTCACAGGCACGAGACTCTCCTCTTTCTTTGCTATGTAAATGTAACCCACAAATCTGCTGCATGTGGTTTATACTGTGCCATTTAGTGGCACCAAGACCACTTACAGAGAGAATAAAGAGCCTGTGGCCCTGGTGCAAGGTGTGGAGGACTGTTGGCAAGGGCACGGCCTTGAGCAGAAGGGGCAGGACCAGGGGGCTACCAGCCCACAGGGCCACCTGGACCACAATGCCACCCTACCGCAGCCGTAAGAGTCCTGTGGAGCGTGGTGCCATGGTGCATGTGCCACTGCATTCCAGCACCAAATCAAAAGGTCCTGGGGCTCCAGGTACCACTGGTACTACTGTGACAGTGGCAGTGGCTGGAACCCCAGGCCCCTTAGAATCACCAGGCCCTAGGGCAATTTCCCCCCTTTGCCCCCTTTCTGGGGCAGGCCTGCTAATGCACTAAGATCCAGAGGTCCCTCATTTGAAGATGACTGGGGTTTGCTGGCCTTACAGACGTACCCTCAGATCCAACACATTGTAAATATGGATATGTGGTAAAATTTTCAAAAGCACCTACCTCCCCATTTTCGAAAGTAAAAGCAAGATTTTTATTTTATTGTATTTAAGAACCTAAAGATACAGAGAAGCTCCTGGAGGGATTTTCAAAAGCTCCTAAGTGCCTCACTTCCAGTGGCATTGTTTTTGAAAATGGGACTTAGGACTCTTAACTCAGGCACTTTTGAAACTATTAATCATCTTACTCATTTCCTCCTGAATTAATTGTGCAGGGCATTATTATAAGATGCAAACATAAACATGTTTTTCCAATTTAAGTCATGGTTTGACCACAGTTCAATATCTACATTTTGGATTTAAAAACTAAGGAAGCATCCAATCTGTTTAAATTATTCTCAGTTTGTTTTTATAGTTTCCCATGACTTTTTTAGTCCACTGTAGTTTCCCTTTTCCCACACTTTGAATGTCAGTATGTCAATACATTGGAATGTATTAGACTAGTTAACATAATTTGACTATACTTTTGAAATGGATTGTGCTACATAAGGTTAAGATGTAGTACAGCCATTTTAAAAATACCAATTTAGATTAGGCTTTTTGTTCTGTTTGTATGAGAACAATTTAATTAACATTTCTTTGGTGCTAATATTTACTGTACAAGACTAATGCAAATAGAATGATCAGTGAAATAGGTGTAGCTTTAAACACATCTTACTTTCTGTTTAATTATGTTGATTAGGTTTAAACTCCAATTTAGCATCACCTTGCTTGTCTTAATATGATGTTGATGAAACCATGTGGAGATCTGACCTTAATATAATAGTGGCAAACCTCATTTGGTTACCTTTAGCTAATTAAAACATACACAGTACCATTATATCATTATTCATTTTGTTCTCTGTTTTCATTGTATCATGATATTATGCACCAAGCAAACTTTATTGTGAGTTTGATGTCTCTTGTTTCACAATAAAACCTCATGCAATCCTTTGTAATTAGGAGCGGCATTTATTTCACTGGGCTGTTGTTATAACAGTGATTATTATGACAATCAGTGTAAGAGTGTGTTTATATGATGTAGTGCTAAGTTGCCTATGGTATTGTGTATGAAAAACTAGAGGCTGTCACATAAACAGGTATCAGCCAATCATTGCAGTAACTGAATAGAAGATGTGTGCCTAAAGCACATTGTGTAGTTTCTTAGGATTTCTTGACAATGGTCATCAATAATTTGTGTGTTTTATCTTCATATACTGCGGAGTGGGACCCTGCATACAAAGGTAGGGCTAACTCTGAATAGCTGAAGGCATTGGGTTGGCTCAGGTGACTGGTGTTGGGAATGAAACAGTTCACCTTTCAAATCAGGGCTAGGTCCATAATGATTCAGAGCCACTGCTGTAATATTTTGTCCCTTGTTTACAGCAAATGATGATACATTCCACCTGCTTATAAAACTACTTTAGTCTAGCTGCAGAAATAAAACTACTGGCTACCATATCCAGTGGGGACTGACTTCTGCTCTAGCTGGCAACATGTGAGACTTTGGGCTTCTCCTTTTGGACTAGTGTTGTCGCAGTCCTTCTTGTTGATTAGAAGTAACAGTTTATTAGACAACAAAACAAATAAAAACTGACCAAAGAGGAAAAATAAGCTACAGTGTGTAACCAGGCTGCATTTGTCATAACAGCCATAAAGCAAAACCCAGTCAGGTAGTAGCGCACTCTCCTAATGTGGCTACGGCTAAGGGCTTCATTTTAAATGCATTTAGGTACCTGAGATACACATACGCCAAGTGTTATTTTCAAAAGTGTCTAGGCACCTAACTCCCATTGATTCCTATAGCTGTCAGGCATGTAGGTACATTAGAAAATCCCATTTTAAGTACCTATCTGCATCTTTAGTTGCCTAAATACTTTAACAAATCTGGTCTAACACCTTTAAGCGCCAGTGACCCCTTTGTTGTCTCTTACCACACTTCTTTCTCCCACCAGCCCATTGCTGAAACGATAAGCAAAAACCAAAGCAAACAACTAGCTCTTGATGCAACAGAACTAATGCTGTTAAGTGGAACTCTTCCTCTAAAATCCCTCACTGGGCGAATTGGGGTGACGAATGGGAGGAAAATCAAATCATTTGTCCTTTTATTCTCTCAAGTGGGAGCAGTTTGTGGATTTAGAGCAAATAGGCTGGCAGGATGGAGGCATTTTAAAGCTTTTCTATTGTGTCACAAATTCAAATCAAGCCTTGCCGGGACATCACTGATATACAAATCAGGCCTTTGTAAAATTTCTGGTTCAGGCCATGTTTAAAATTAGTTTTCTCTCATCAGATTCACGCAGGACTGTGTGTGGTGTGTGAGTGCATGACCCAGTGGGGAAGGGTGTAGCCAGATCATCATTTGACATTTTAACATGGCTGTGGCTAGGAATTTAGTTCAGTATGAGCAGTAACAGTGCAATGACATACTTTTAAAAATCTTGCCCAACTTGTAGTGCCAAGACTCTGGGGTTTGGGGGATCACTTATTGGGGTACTTGAAGCATTATGGCCCAATTTCTAAAGGTATCTAGGTATTACACTGTTCAGCAATTAAAAGAGCTTTAGACAGCTAAGCACCATTTTACAAAGAATTTTGTATGTAGGATTTGAAGTCCTGTTATACTGCAATTTTTCACACATCTCCAGGTGTGTACATACCAAAACTGAAGACACCTTAGAAATGCATGCATTGAATACATAGCTCTCCAGTTTTGTCACCAGTCTGCATTAACTAAACTCACCATTAAAGAAGACTCAGAGATTGTGACTTGGCATTTATGCACACTCCTCAGCAGGGTACAGTGGGTTTGCTGTAATAGTTTTGTGTCAGGGATGTAACAGAGGCCCAAGGAACAGCACAGACTACACTGTTGTATTGCTGATAGGAGGAGAACTGAACTTTTGCAACTGTGGCTGCTGTTAGAGAGTTCTATAATTTACTGTGTAGGTCTTATTTTATACGACACCATTATTTTCTTCCAGCACTAACACATTACGTTTGTGTGATGCTGCTTATTTGGCATGCACCCTGTACGTGTGGTGAGGAAACTTCTGCTGCCAGTCAAGTTTTATCACTTAATTTATATGCCTTAGTTTACGTAACCATCTTATCTTTGCATGATGCTACTTCTTTTATTTACATTACTGTATGACACATAAACTGTACATATAAGGAAGAGGATTTCTGACGTTGTTAGTAGCTTTTTTAGTTTAATTCGTGGGCCTTAGATTGGAAGCCAATGAGAGTTAGTTGCCTATGCACTTTTGAAAATAAATTTTGAAAAACTGACATATTTATAGGTGTCCATATTGCGTTAAGAACCTCACTATGTGTGTCCTCTTCAAACCCATTTAGAAAGTTATTGGTAGAATAGGTAACTGAACCGGAATCTCCCAAGTCCTAGTTAGTGTTCTAACCACACGACAGTCCCTCCTCTAACCTGTTCTTGCCTGCAGGACAACATTAACCCTAAAGTTGTAGTGGTCTAGAAGGTTCTCTTGCAAAACATGGGTAGTAGAGCTCTTCCTGAATCACAGCCTAGGTATGATGCAGAATGTGATCCTACTCATGACCAGGTTTTGAGTATTTGCTTGGCCTGGCCTATAGTCCCAGTATACACAGTGTAAACTTCAAGGTAGTTTACTCTTCTCCCTCCTTCCCCCAACCAGAATTTTTATTTATGAACAGAATTTTCCTTTAAAAAAATAAGCCATTCTTGATTAAATTGCAAATATTGCTATTGTTTTGTCAATCTCAAATTCAAGTAATGGCAGAACAAATAAAGAAATTGGTGAGATTATTGATATTTAAAATGTTAATTTCAAGAACACTGAGTTCATAGTTACCCTATAGGATATGACAAATAAAATGACCCAAGCCTTTTTCTTCTTGAACGTTAGGTCCACTTTGGAAAACCATCCCAGAATTTGTCAGTCAGAGTTTTGAAGAAGCTAGTTGACCAATTTTCCCATACTATGCTGTACACAGGATGAAAAGTAGTGTCCCACTTGCACAAATGGCAAATTATTATTGTTAAAAGAAATCCACATACATTTTTTTCATCTTTTCCCCCAAGGCAACAGAGAGCAACATCAGTATCTGAATCATGAGTGAGTGTGGAAGGAGGGAACTTATTGGCAGTTTGCAGCTGGACATGACCATGGTTGACAGCAAAGTGACTCTAAGGACTTGTCTTCACTATCACATCAGTGCAGTTGTGCCAATATAGTGCATCTGGTAAAGATGTGCTATGTTGATGGGAAAGCCTGTCTTGCTGACATAGCATGGTGTAGACACTGTTTTGTCAATGTAACTTATGCCACTCAGGGTGTGATTTTTTTCCCCACACTTCTTAGTGATGCTAATTACATTGACCTTAGTGATAATGTAAACAAGCCCAGCAGAGAGTAAAGCTCTTGGGGAATCTTGTGGAGGAACAGGCCTTTGGAGTGGGATAAACTACTAAAAGACAAGAAGCAGCTCTTCAGGAATAGCAAAAGCAAAAGGAAGAGAAAAATTAAAGAAATGAATAAAAAATGGTCATTGTCATTTGTAGACGTGATATAGCAGAATTCCTCCATAGGAGCCATTACATTGATGGCCAGGCAGATACAGTAATACTGCTTTAACTGGTTTGTATGGGAGAAGAGTTATCTTGGTTGGACTGCTGATACACCTAAGAGCAGGAGCTGAGTTAGTACACTTAGTTCACATATGTACTACTACCAGGGTTCCCCAACTACCAATAAAACCTCATGGATAACACAAAAGAAGGTCTAGAAAGAACAAGAGAGGGAGAGGGTATCCAGCAATTGAAGGGTAGAGGGAATGTGAAACATGGGATGAAAGAAACAGAAATAGAGTATCTGAGGATGGGGGCAGTGGACTGGGGAAAAAACAGGTTACTATCCACTGGAGTTTTCCTCTTTAAGGAAAGAAAAAGGAGACAGTGACAGAATTATAGCTGTTACTATGTCCCAGAAATTCAACTTTAGGGAGCAGTGCCAATATTCTAGCACTAGTGGGTGAAAGACCTTAAATGTTTCTACTGCCACCTTCTGTCCCACCACCACTAATACACTACACAGAAATAATAAAAAATGCACACAATATCTAAGTTAAATTGACAGTAGGAACTTGTTTGCAGTGTTGCTGGAGCTGAATTGGTCCCAGAGTATTAGAAACCATTGGGTGTATTCAAGTTGCTTCATGTTGGGAACATCAAAATCATTAGTAACTTTTGAAGAGATAGGCCAGAGATTACTTTATTCCTAATGCTGCATAGGTGATGTAGTCAGGGGTGCCAACAGAGATTGAGCTCATTCCGAAATTCAAATCCAGATCCAGATGTAGTTCTGAACTACTGGAAAGTTCCAGGAACTTTGGATCTAGCATTCTTACCCAGATCTATCCCTTATTGATGCATGGCTTTTCTATAGCTAAGTGATAATTCAAGCTGTTAAATCAGACTTTTATTATCTAATATCAACAGCTGCAAAATCAAGTTGGGATGTTGTTATCATGGGGCTCTAGGAAGCACAAGTATAATCCACACACCTCCTGGGTGTGGTGTTCTCTCCATCTAGTGGGCACTGAGAGCACTTAAAGAGAGATTACTGAGTGTGCTCTACTTCCTTAGCTAATGGCGATGTCGTTTTTAGCTGTAGAGGCTCATGCTTTTAGCTCCAGAAATCCTATGATCACTCTTGCCCACCGACAACTGAGGTTCCACAAGCACCCTATTAAACTTACTATCATGATCACTGTCCAAGTGGAGATATAAATCACCCTGTTACTCCCAATAGAATGTTACTTCTGGAACATAATGATGATAATGTTCATGCCAACATTGTTAATTATATTGCAGCTGTTAATGTTGGCAGAAGCATTTGGTTGGCTTGCCTTTTGTAATTGGAAGCAGTGGCTTGTATGGAAAGGTTGTGAGTGAGTAGTTAAAGTGGATTCCATGATTTTTGTTGTAAGTAGGGGAACCCTGCAGTGCTATCCTTTCTTTCCCTGACCTGCAGTGCCTAGATATTCTGTCCATTTGAGAGTCCCACCTCTAACCATGATAAGCAGGGAGGAGAAATAAAAAGGAGCACCTAATAGGATTCTGCAGCCCTCTTATTATCCAGGAAGGGAATGTGGTGGAAGAAAAGCCAACACTGGGATTTCCTGCTTACTGTCTAAGAGCAGGGTTGGAAAAGAAGGTTTATAGTTTTAATCACTATTAGAGGTTTAGACCAGAGGTAAAAGTAAGGGTGTGTGCCCCAGTGCATAGGTCCAGCAAGAAGTGGCTGAGCTGTGGCAAAAGTCAGCAGGGTGCTATTTAAAGAGCTGGAAGGGACCTGGGTTGTGATAGAACAGTACTTGTAAGAAATTTAAGTTCCTTTTTATCCCTGGTTTAGAACTAGGAAGAAGGAAAGAAAGGGGCAAAATAGCTGGTACAGGTATGCTCAGAGTAGCCTAGTTGGTGAGAAAAAGAGGGTCTACTATTGCACACAGACATACTTCAGGCTTGGGCAGAGGAAAGAGGATTTGATGCCTAATATTCCTCGGGCTTGCACTAAGGTAATCACAGAAGCTAGGATAGTGAGGAGCTGAGGGTGTGGAAAAACAAGAGTTGTAGTAGGTGGAGAAGGAGAAATTAACAGGACACCCCCCACCTCCAAAATTTCAGAATGCTACTACAAAGCTGCCTGAGTCTTGTCCGGAGGGCCTACATGTGTAAAAGAGTTTAGTTTACATGCCCATTCAGATATTGGCCTTTCTCCTGAAACCTCCAACAGATGGCACTTTTTTTAATGTGGACATCTGCCCACTAGGAACTGGACTAAGACCAGCAACTCATTTAACACAAGGTACTGAACAGCCACAAGTTATTGTAATTACAACTTCCGGCCACTATCTGTCTGGGCTGTATTCCAACCCATGACCTGGAGGTGAAAGGCTCAACATTCCATTACCAGTTGCCATGCAGTTTCCTATATTAAATAATTAAAATCCGTCTGAACTTTTATTCTGATGGTAATTTGATGCCTTATGGTAATTTTACAGTGAGTACTTAGTTTGGATAAGAAATATCTATAGTATATTTATTCCTGAGAACTTTTTTCATGAGTAATTGCATCTTACTTAAAAAAAACTTATTTAAAAATAATTAAAAACATCATTTTACTTTTGCTCATTTGGGGATTAAAAACTATATTTAATCATGCAATGGATTTTTATTATTTTTCTTCTTGCATTATAGCCAGTACACAGTGGTTTTATCTCCTCTTTGTACTTGCAATAACATATTATTTGACCATGAATCACTTTAATGGATTGAAACATAAGCATGTGAATTGAAAAATAGATACATTAGTCAAATCAATAAATAAATATGAAAATATATTTCTACTATGAAAAACCATCTTGGCTACTGTGTCCTCCAACTTGGACAGAGAAAGCTGAAATATATTGCTGTAAAATATGGCTTGCCATGTCAACTAGCCAGTGCCTGCAGCCTAAAAGGAATTTTGAGCACTGGGTAAGTAGTATTTCATCAACAAAATCATAAAATAAAGACATTAAAATGAAGGAATGATTGAGTGCTATAGGACGTTTGTAAAATCACCCTTCAGTCTGGGGCTGGAGTAGTTTAGTATTAGACATTGCATAGTTTTCATATAAATTTGCTTACAAATAGCATGCCTTAACAAGCAATATTGCCAGACTTCCCCTGTAGCGAATATTTTTTCACCATTGTTGCTAAACAAACTCTGCTCATGTACTGTACAACATAACTGCATTAGGTATAAATAATACAACTATAACATGAAAAAATAGAGGGAATACAGAATAGACCACACAGAATGTTCAGCTTTGTTAATGAACTAAGATTTTGAGTTTTTTATAAAGCTTTTTTCATATGTTTGACTTTAATAACTGTTTTGGACATTTGGGGCAAAATTCTGCTCTTTCTTACACAGATGTAAATCCAAAGCAACTCACTCCATTTACGTTATTGGATCTGGATTCATTGTAACAGGATAGAATTTAGCTTTTTATATATGTAATAATCAATCTGTTGTTTAATTTAGCTTTAAGTAAATATTTAACTATATAAGCCACTAAATGACCTTTATGGACTGAAGACCATTACTGGTAGTGCAGTGAAACATAGCTGTTAATTGTTCATCTTTATACATAACAGAATAAATATACTCCTGTGCTTACTCAGCTGACATATAGTTCAGAAAATAGGGGAGTTCCATTTCCTTTCATGTTGCTAATTAGCTATTTAAGATAAACTTTGTAACTGTATGTATTTTTGTCATTATCTGCATATTTTTCTACCTTGACACATTATGCAAGCATTAATTTGTCAATTTGCATATGACAAGAATGTTTGACATTTTAATGCAAGTCACTTCAAATGCTGGCATAAAGTAATGTTAATCAATGTATGATGTGTTTTTTGGGCTACATTTTTACTTTTTAACTGATATTCAGCTTTACATTTTGCAAGTGAACTAGACTTTGTACATAGTTATCCAGAGTACCCCTACTGATGTGTCTTTGATGTGAAATGTGAATTATGAGCCTGCTTAGAACTCTGAGTGATTTGGGATGCTTGAAATATCAGAATAGAATAGTGATCATGAGCTTAGAAATAACTATTTTTCTGGTGTTGTTACATCAACAAGTGCAAAGTATTCATCAGAAGAGCAATTAAGAAATAACATAGCAAGGTAGAGTTCCGTAAATGAGCCAAGCTTTGCTTACAATAAATCCGGGTAAAGATAAGAATTTAAATGAACTTGATATTCCTACAATATACATTTACCTTATACATTTATCTTGACACGCTTTTTACTTTTAAATCATGTATGTCAGCTCTATAGGGTTCCAGGTTTGCAAGGTGCTGAGGTCTACTAGAGAGATACTGATCACTCTCATCCCTTAGCAACTGGATTGTTAGTTAATATAGTCTGCTGAATGAACCTCTCTAATCTGGCACCCGTGGGACCTGATCCATGCCAAATCAGAGAATTTGCCAAAAACCATGGAAGGTCAATATTGTCTAGCACCATAACCAACACTGCCTCTGCTTACTAGGCTCTTAGAAGATATTTGGGTAAATTAGAGCTAAATAACAGCACAAAACACTGAGAGCCAGGACTGCTGGCTGTAAACAAACTTCATGGGACCATGGAAAACTTGGCCTCACCCATTATAAATGAACATCCATCTCAGTAAAATCATGCCAGACCATGGATATTGCCGGAATAGAGAAGTTCAACCTGTTCTACATTTTTGTGTTACCAAAAGAGTTTGCGTCTAACTGTGGGCAGTTAACTTTAAGGTTACTGTGGATCCTGGAATAATTTCCTGATGTATACTTATAGCTTGTATGTATATGTTAATCATTATTTCTTTTATTAAAGGATATAGTTCATGTGATCACCATGTGGCATTTTTTAATGCATTAAACTGTTTATTTTACAAATCCTGGAATTATTATTTCCCCAAAATCTAGAGGTCATTTATTACACAAAGCACCTTGCATTTACAAAAAAGGAAGGCAGCAGCTTTAGCTGTATTTCTTGTGTCTGCTTCCTCATTCCCTGAGTGTGAAAACTTTATTGCTCATTATCTACTGGGCTGTGATGAAGTGACAGATGATTTATTGGGAGCCAAAAACTGTGTTTCAATGGTGAACATTTTTATCCTTTTGTGTTGCAGCCTGCCAACCCCTTCTAACTGCTGAAGCAACAAATAAAGAAAACTCGCTATTGGAGAGCCCTGTGACTATCACTCATAAATGTCCACATTTCAGATCCCACTCTGTTTCTAATTTGATTCAATTCCCCTTTGTTGCTTAAAAATTCAATTTGTTTAATTGAGCTGTTTGACAGTAAAATCTGAATTCCATGCATTTTAACCATTCATATTAAATTTCTCTCTGCATAGTACTTTTATTAATGTGCTTTAAAAGAGGTCACTTTAATTTAAATTTGGTGACCTTACAAGCTTATAAAAAGATCTATATGCTATCCTTCTCAAACTGAAATTAAATTGAATAAATGTAAGATAATATTAGAATAGATATTTCTTACCAGGATTTTGAGTTCTGTAGAAATGAAAACTGCTATAAAAAGGTGTGAAGAAAAGTATGCATTTCTCATCTTGTTTTTTAATGGTCAAAAACAATATTGTGGTGGTAAATATAATGTCTTATGCTATATAAGCCATTAAAATCTCTGTGTTTTTTAACACATAACTTATGAGGATTTTTGTAGCATTGTTTAATGAATTACATTGTCTCTCTTTTTTTGCTTGCTTGCTTTCTTATTTGGAGGGATGGGGGGGGGTGACATAGTTATTGACATTTAAATAGCTGAACATCTTTTCCTTTAGGATTAATAAGAACTGTGGAAACCAGTGTAAGACTTTAAGATTTACTAAACTTAAATCTGTAAAATTTAATAGCAATATCCAAGTCATTATGTGTATATAGGATGCAGTATGGCTTTACAAACACTTTTAAGCAATGAATTATGTTACAAGAATGGGTTTGCTGTGTATCATTATGTCCAGGTAAATGCCAGGATGATGACATAATTGGTAGTTGGGAGTAAAATACAGCCTCTGTAAAATGTTACTAAGGTAAATGTAGCAGGATTATAATTCATTATACATAAACATGACTACTAGTTATTTATCATTTTATGAAAAGTAGAATAATCTGATCCTGCAGTCCGTCCCCATTTTTCCATTACTTTATTGAAAATAGTAATAGTGCTCTAGTCACTAGCTTTCCTAATTTATTTTTCTATAATGATTTACCATACTGTACTTCTGATTTAATTTTAGGTTACCCTCTGAGTACTCTGAGCTAGTATTCCTGAAATACAACTAGCCTCATTAAGAATCTTCAGAGAGGTAGCCGAGTTAGTCTGTAACAGGAAAAACAACAATAATCTAGTAGCACCTTAAAGACTAACAAAACTTGTAAATGGCTCGTGTTTTCTTAGTCTTTAAGGTGCTACTAGACTATTTGTTGTTTTTAAAGTTTTTTCTCATTAAGAATGATATCCTGCCAGCTTCAGACACTGCCAAATATATGACTTTGGATTAAAGGTCATATGGACACTTCAGCTATTAAAATAGGCCCATTTCATAATACCTGGAACCTTACAGATTTTTTTTTTTTTTTGCACACAGAGTTGCCTGTTATGTTAGTTTCTGTTAAAGACATACAGTAATAGTTTGAAAGCAACAAAAGCCTATTTTGTACCTGTTCAGCTTGCAAGTGTGTTAGCCTTAGGCTACTGTTTAACTTTTAACCCTCTTGTTCACACAGCGTACATGCATAAAACTACAATGTAACACATAATGAAGCAAAGCTTGCAATGGTTGTTTTATACTGTTTGCTATAAGACACGAGTCTCTGTTTTTGATAAAAAATTAGAAAACAAAACTTTTATGATTTCTTTTCTGTGAAATGAATGATTATGTTGTTTTTACACATCTTTCATAGTTGAGCTGCTGTGCTTTCTGTACATTTACAGAACTTTTAACTAAGAGAAATAATTCAGCATAACATGACTTTTAGAAGAATTTCTTTTGCAATTCTCTTCCTATGTCTGATTTTAAAGTATTTTATCAGACTTCCACTATATATGCCAGCCACTGTTTTGTAAGATTTAGGATGAACCACAGTATTACTGTGAGAGATTTCTCTCTCTCGTAACAATCTTGATCCACAGAGCTTGATGAATTATTTGTACTATCACAAGGAAATGCCCTCTTCTGCACTTAAACCCAGCAAAATTACACACCAATTGTGACAGAGAAAACATCTGATGTGACAGCTGCATAGCACATGGAGATCCATTGGTCCATTGGTTAATCAGCAGTTTGTAATGCTGTTAGAGAAGATGTAGCAGAATTGTTCTGAATTAGAAATGGGTCTGTGTTCTCAATAATAGGACAAGTCTTTTACCTCCAGGTGGAGAATTCCAACTGCAATGCTTCCAAATTTTAAAACTAATGAAGGAGGAGGATATGGAAAAATTCACCAGAATTCAGAATACAAATAGAAAATCTTGAATATGAGTGAGTTATAAAGGTCACAAGAATGATTCAGCATGTAAGGTCTTAATGTGTTTGGTGGAGGAAATAGAGGAGATTAACTTATCTAACCTTATTATTTTCCCCTATGTCCTCCTGTATTTTATTTATTCTGCTCCTTCTAAGTTGCACACTGCTATTTAAGATGTTGTACTGCTGCACTGCCAACAGAAAGTACATAGAGACACTATTGGAAATTTATATTTATAAGATTTTCATAAACTTTATATGCTTTCTTAGCTATAGCTCTCAATGGATATATTTTCAAAACAACTAAGGGACTTAGGAGCTTAGCTCATATTTGCTTTCAATGAGACTTTGGCTCCTGAATGCCTAAGTCACATTTGAAGATGGACCTCAAGCCTCAAAGTCACCTGTGCACGTTTAAAAATTACCCATCATTCTTAACCTCGGTGTTATGACTCATTACATGCAGAGGTAAAGTCAAAACACACTTTTATTAGATAGCTTATGATTTGGGAGGAGCCCTCTCTTTTCCACTATTGCAATAAAATATTCAAAGGAAACTGGAAATCTCCCCAAGTCTGAAAATAACAATTCAAAGGTCTCAGAATCCTACAGCCTCTCTCATGAGCTAAAGAACTGGCCAACTGCAATAATAATAATGATAAATAACCATCATTTATTTTATACGTGCCTGTATCATTTAGGACCTCATAGTGCTCTACAATAAAATCAAAGAAGCATTAACTTGAAGTAAACAAATGACAAAACAAACATTAGCAGATGGGAAAATCAACAACCAAAATAAACAAATCAGCAGGTCAGAGAGGATCTAATGCAAAAGCGAACAAATGTGTTTGAAGCTGGGACATAAACACAGGCAACAAGGAGGCTAAGCAAGAATTAAAAAGCTGCTCATTCTACAGTAGCAAAGCAAATGCATGGAACACTCTAAGGCCCAAAGACCCAAGATAATATTTGGATACCATTAACAAGTTGGTATCCTGTGATCTAAGCTTGCAGTTTAGAGCAATGGGTATTAAGTGATGGCCTCTATAAATAAGGAGGTGCCAAACCGTGAAGAGCCTTTAAGACAGTGGGATCTGTACATAGCCAAAACTTGATGGCAGATGCAGTGCATTTCAGACTGAGATAAGCAGTGCCAGTCTGAAAAAGTCTAAACAACAGCTGTGCTATTTTGAGCTGCCCTCTGTATTTGCCATTCTTTTATTTTTAGGCATAAAAATAGTTTTTTGTTAAAAGGAAAGTCCCAGAAGTGGAGACTTGCAGTTGTGCAATTATGTATAAACTGCAGTGTGCATAAGTTTCTGTGTCAATGTAAGACAGAACCAAATCCTCTTATAATTGTGTAGAGAATATTATTATTACTGAATTGTATTATCGTAGTGCCTGAAGGTCCCAGATGAAATCAGGGCCTTGTGCTAGACACAGTTCAAGTACATAGTAAGAGAAAGATTCCCTGCCATGAGATTATGGGAGTATATTTTAATAAACCCATTTAAAGAATACCCAACTGTAAATTCTCAACCCACCTTTATAAGCATAACCTTTGTAGAGGACTATAAGGGAGTGTATGAGTTTGATATCTCCTCAACCATAATGGCCAATGAGACCCCCTAGTGAGCCAAACTTTGGGTTTATTTTTTTGTTAAATCTCAAGCAGATGTTGGAATCAACTCAGGGATGTCCTCTCAGCTGGGGAGTGAACAAGTAGACCTGGGCCTCATTAGGCTCAGAACCTTAAAAAAAGTAGACTTCACTCAGGAGAGAGAGAGGGCCTGCTGTCCAGGTGTTAGGATAGGAAACACTAGAAACTGAGGAGCTTCCCTATTTCTATTGTTTTATTTTTTTGTTTTGAAAAGGTTTGGAGTTTGTTTTTGGTGACTGAAGAGCAAGCCATAGAAAGGGGCTGCTGCCGGAGACTTGTGAATGGATTTGGGTTGTTCTGTGTTTATTTATTTGCACAAGAGCTCTGTAAAAATAAACTTTAAATTTCAGAGAGGTTTTTATGCCTAACCAAGGTTTTCTGTGAAGGTTTTGTCTACATGGACTTAAGTATGCTGTGGAGGGTGTGATATTATCTAATGGAAATAAACAGAATTATTATGTTATGTTAATGCTGAAAAGTCAAGCACTCAGGATTCAAAGTCAGGACATTCCAAAAGTTATATTTTCTGCCCTACTGTTATCTTGGCCATATTCCTGTATAATTTCTGGCAATAAAAAAAAAAAACCCAGGAACACAAAATCCTGTAACTGAATAAGACAAAACAAGAATTGCTGTATGTGTGCACCATACCTAAGTCAAAGTTGTATTATTTCAACATTTGGAGTTTCTCACACATAATGTACTCCTGCTCTTAAATTCGATGTCATCTTTAACAAGAGAAAAGAAAAGTTGAAAGTTCACTGATAAAGTTGTTGTGCATCTTTAATAATAGTTTCTTAAATGAAAGTGGCCATAGGCGGTTGAGGAAGGTCGACCAGGGCTTGCAGCACCATAGAAAAGTAGCCCTTCCTGTTTATATATTGGGCCACTTGATGCTGTGGTGCGCAGATTGGAATGTGGGTCCTATTGATTGCTCCTCTGCAGTTTGGGACACTAAGGGCAGCAAATCTGGCCATGATCAGGTCCAGATCTCTGAGGCGGATGACCCTGCACAGCACCCTCACCACCTGCAGGAGGAGACATAGAAACACACAAAACAGAGAATGAGAGGGTATGCCTGAGCTCTTGGGAGGTTCCCATCCCCCTCTAGCCTCCACAAACACCCCAGGAGCTACCTCCACTGAGGCTGCCCCACAACAGCAGGGTTGTGTGAGGGTGGGATGGTACAACTCACCGGGGATGGCTCTTCCCCCCCTCTCCCTGTTCACCTCCCCCTCCCCTTTTTCAGCCCCCACACACAGGGAGTGTACTCCAAGAGGACCCCGACGGTGGACTTCCCCACACCAAACTGGTCGCCCACCGACCAATAGCTGACAGGGGTGGTGAGCTTCCATACGGCAATTGCAACCTGCATCTCCAGGTGGATGGTCGTATCTCTGGAGGGTAGGGGAAAGTCAGGCACACAACTCCAAGAATGTGGCCTTCCAGATGTGGAAGTTGTTGAGCCATTGCTGGTTGTCCCACCGCTCCATCTCTAGTCAGAACTGGTGTCCAGCCTCCGGATTCGTCTCTCAACTGTGGGATAGGGGGGCAAGGGCATTGCTCCCGCATCCAGGCAGAGGGACTCACAGATGAGCTGGGAGTCGAGCTGGGGCAGGACTATCAAGATGGTCTACTGAAAACTGCTGTATAACCTGCAGCATGACCGTGTGGGACCATCGCATGCCCAGGGGCAGCTCTGGCTCCCTAGCCAAAAAGAAAAAAACACCGTGGCATCCAACCAAGCTGAACAACCAGAGCATGCACTGCAAAAGCTTTGCTGTCCCTCAGGGTATGTCTACACTACCCCGCTAGTTCGAACTAGCGGGGTAATGTATGCATACCGAACTTGCTAATGAAGCCCGGGATTTGAATTTCCCGGGCTTCATTAGCATAAAGCCGGCGCCGCTATTTTAAAAAGCCGGCTAGTGCGAACCCCGTGCCGCGCGGCTACACGTGGCACGGGCTAGATAGTTCAAACTACGTAGCCATTCTGAACTATCTGTACTCCTCGTTCCACCAGTACACCTCGACCAGTAGCCGCGCGGCACGGGGTTCGCACTAGCCGGCTTTTTAAAATGGCGGCGCCGGCTTTATGCTAATGAAGCCCGGGAAATTCAAATCCCGGGCTTCATTAGCAAGTTCGGTATGCATACATTACCCCGCTAGTTCGAACTAGTGGGGTAGTGTAGACATACCCTCAGAGAGCTAGGCAAGCCCACAGCAGAACCTGAGAAACAGCTGTTGAGCAGGGTCCCTTTAAGCATGCATCTCAGATGGTCTTAGGCAACAGTGCCCAGAAGTAACTGCTGACCTAATGCCCTGGCTGAAGTGGTTCTGGGTGGCCTGTTATGTGAGAAAGTGTCCAAAAGTTCTATTTTGAAAGAAGATTTTTTGGAAGAGATCTTCTGAAAAAGCTTCTTTCGAAAGAAGCTTGGAGTCTAGACCAGAGTTTCCCAAATGGTGTTCCATGGAATCCTGGGGTACCACGACATGAAACTAAGGGTTCCGCAAGAAAATTGTACTTCCTTGCTCCCTGCAGAGCCCATAGGCAGCTCCCATTGGAGCTGTGGCAGTGTGCCTCTCTGGCCACTCCACTATCCACTGCAGCTGCCCCACCATCTCGCGGCCCCCTCCTCACCCCGCAGGACTGCCCCTGTCCCACGGGGCCTCCAGTGCCATGCAGCCTCCTCCTCTTTGTGTGCAGGCAGTGGCTTGTTACAGCAGCTGCTGCTGCTGGGAATGGAGGGGTGGCTGGGTCTGAGACACCAAGTAGCTGCTTCCGGACTTTGGCATTCTTAAACTGCCTCCTGAGCCTCGGCAGGGGCTGCGTGGAACTCAGCTGGGGCTCTGCCCCCACACCTTGGGGCACGCTCGGGCTCTGCTGCCCCCCCCTCCAGGTGTGCTTGGGCTCGCTGCCCCCCATGTGTTGCTGGTCTCTCTCCCCCACACCTCTCCCCACCCTGCTGGGGAAGCGGCAGAGTTTGTGAAACCTGACCTGGTGCTGTAGCTGGGCTGAGATCCCTACTGCATGCAGGGTGGGGACTGAACTCCCTCTCCTGCCTCCCTGCTGGGGGAACAAGAGCATGCTGCTTGGAGTCTTTCCCTGCTGCAGCAGGGTGCCACGCCAGGTAATTGTCCCCCGGACCTCACACCCAAATCCTCCTCACTCACTCCCTTCTCCCCACTAAGACCCCACATTCCCAGCTTGCTCTGACACGCTGCTCCATATATAAGACTGTTATTAGGGGTTCTGCAAAATTCTTTCGAGTTTAAAGAGATTTCATGGCCAAATAAAATTGGGAAACACTGGTCTAGACGTACCCTGAGTAGGCAACAAGGTAATGATGAAACAATACTGATCAGCATAAGCAGTAGCAGCAGCACACCAGCTGTATAGCAATGTGCTATAGAATTATTTGTATGCGTAGCAGAAGAAAGTTTTAAGGAAAAATCTGAAAAATTACAATGGTGAGGCTTTACGGATGTTTAACAAGAATTCTTTTTATTAAAAGAGGGTGTCATGGACGTAAATTGTTTAATATCTGAATTCATTTTGCTCACACTTACAACTAGCCAACTAATCCCATAACCAGGATGAGATCAAGGACTGACAATCACCGCTATGGTTCTTTTTTTTTTTTGGTTGCTTCCATTAAGCATAAGTGAAAAATTACATTCCCGCTTCTTTACTTCATGGGGCACCAGGGCTGGGCAGTCCATCATTGGGTCTGAGATCTCCTGTTCTGCAAGGGAGCCAGTCCCTCTGCAGAGAGGAATGTGAGGGGAGGCAGGAGAGCAGGGAGTCTCACCTGCAGGCTGCAGTCTCAGGAGAGCCGTCAGGAGGAAGCAAGCAGTGTGTCCATAGGCTGGAAGGCTTCTGAGGAGTAGGGGGCATCCGCACAGATGGATGGAGAAAAGCTGCACTTTGAAATGGGAAAAGTGCTGCTTCTCTCTAGCCGTCAGCTGTGTGGTTACCCAGGGCTCCTCTGAAATCTTCCAGTCTGTGTTCATGCTGCTGGCTGCCACCTGGGGAGTGGCAGCTGCCCACCGGATGGGGAGCAAGTGTGGCGGCCACAGCTGCCCATAGCAGGGGAAGGGAAACAGGTGGGGGTTGTAGAGCCTGAAAGCTGCACAGCCATCAGTAAAAACTTTGAAGTGGGAAAGTGCTACTTCTCTCCAGCAGCCGGCTGCGTGGCTGTGTTGCTCCCTCTCCCCCCAAAGTCCTCCACTCCTGTAATGTTGTGTTGCTGTTCGCTGTCACCTGGTGAGTGGCTGTTCCTCATGGACAGGGGGGCCGCTCATCAGGTGGCTGATGGAAATGTTCCCCCCTCACCTTCAAGCAGAGCACATGTTGGTTTATGCCTGCTTCTCCAGTCCAGGGCTACTGGGGTGCCTAAAGGTGTCCTCCGTGGCCATGGAGATTGTTGTATCTCCTCTGTCAGTCTTCTCCTCCATCTCCACCATGGTGGTTTTACTCCTGTGCTGGGTCCCCAGCTCCACCCCTTCAACTTGAGGCCCCACCATTCTGGGGGCCTAAACCTGCCCCTTCTCTCCACCTTGCCCAGGGTCCTGGCTATTCTGTCAGGGGCCCTGTCTGAATCCTTAGTTCCTGTCCCTGTGGATCGCACCCAGGACTGTACCTGCACCTAGGAGAGACAGAGGCTGGCTTTTAGCACCCCACTATTAAAAACATTCCAGAGCCACTGGTATTAAACCTAATTGTGGAATGGGTGGTTCAGACCACGGCCCACCCATAGCTATACCCCTGCTCTTTCAGATATTTTTAATCTGCCTAAAAATCAAGGTTAGTTTTTTAGCAATAATAAAGTGATACTGTAAGGCTGGCAGTCAAAAACCCCCAAAAATGAAGGTGAGACAAAAAGACGAAGCTAAGCAAAAAGATAGTTTGTCATCTTATTTTAAAAATCTTGAAGTATTGAACAGAAGGCATACATCAAAAAATATGGGTGAAGAGACATCTCAATTATCTGATCACTTGTTGAGTTGTGAGGATACTACGATGACTGCAAAAGTTGAATAAGATACTCTGAAGTGACAATGGAGCTACAAAATATTGGTAATTTTGTCAAATAAGGGAAGAAACCTACCCTGAAGACATTGCATTATGGCCAAAATCTATTTAATTGGTTTTGATAGAATATTTCTTATAAAAGGAATAGGAAAACATAGGTAATATGGAAAATTTGAAAAAAATAAGTGTGTGAGGTAGAAGGATGAAAACAAATTAAAGGTCTTCACGAGTCCACTTTTCTGAGGATGAAGAAAATTAGGACCCCAGAAATGAGAAATTGGTTGATTTTTTTTTCAGAAGCCACCAACCTACTCTACTGTTATGTTTGCAAATTATTCCCTGACCATAGTAAAGGATACAAACGTTTGTCGATGGGCACTTTAATTGGAGAATGTTGCAAGAGATATTGCTGGTCATGAAACTTTCAAAGCTCATATTAATACTATGTGTAAGTTTGTTCAAAGATGTAAATTATCCAGAAGAATTGATTCTGTTTTATTGGCTCAATTTGAGATGGAATGCTCTAATTGGAGGAAAATGCTGAGACATGTTTTTGCCACGGTGAAACTGTTGTCGTCTTTGGGACTACCTATAAGAGGACATGATGAGTAGTCAGGGTCAAATCGAAAAGATAATTTTTTAACCTGCCTTGAATATCTTATTGAATTTGTTAATTTTCTCAATGAACATTTGAAAAATTATAAGTAGCATGGCTCAGGAAAGACCAGCTTCTTAATGGACCAAACTTACAATGAATTCATTACTATAATGGCAGAGCAGCTCAGAAACCAATTCATTGATGAAGTAAAGGATGCCAAGTAGTATTCCATAGTAGTCGATTCAACACCAGATGTGAGTCATGTAGACCAATTAACATTAATTTTAAGATATGCGACAGGCAATGGTGAAGTTGTAGAGCGATTTCTTTGTTTTGTCCCACTAAAATCCCACAATTCTAAATATCTAGAAACAATGGTTTTGGAAATAATGGTAAATTTAGGTTTGGACATCAAAAATTCTTGTGGACAGAGCATTGATAACACTGCAAATATGGCAGGAAAATATTCAGGTCTACAGACAAGACTGAACAATGAAAATCCCTCTGCTTTATTCATACTAGGTTCCAGACATTCCTTACATTTAATCTGCAATGCTTCAGCTGCAACTTGTGAGGGAGCTACACATTTTTTTAACTTCATTCAAAATGTGTATTTTTTTTTCAGTTTCCACACATTGGTGGAGTATGCTACAATCATGCGTGGACCAAGCAAATGGGAAGCATTTGACAGTCAAAAGAATTTGACACACCAGGTGGTCTGCTTGTGATGCAATTTTGGCTTTGAAAATGCGCTATGTTGTTATAAAAAGAACCTGATTAGACATAGCCACATCAAAGTCTGAAAAACTAGATGCGAAAACTGAAGCAAAATCCTTAGTGGAAAAGTTTGAAAAGTATGATATTGCTGTTTTTACTATTTTGTGGAACTGTTTACTTCAAATAATTACTGCCATCAACAATTCACTGCAAAAAGTTTATACAAATTTATTGAATGCTGCACAACTGTTAGCCTCAGTTACAAGTTTTGTCTTGGAACATTTGACAAGTTCAGCAATATCGACAATTGAAAGTGCCTCTTTACAAAATATTACGTATCATGACATAATTGAAGATTTTGTAAAGAAAAAGTGTAAAAAGAAAGCTACCTGAATAATTTTTTAAAACAATTAATATGTTTCTTTAGAGAGAGTTAACTTTTATTTTTCCATTCATGCATCAGCTATACATTTTATTTTTCACATTTTTCATAATTTCAGATACAAACTTTCATCTTCTAGATCAGAAGTTCTCAAACCATGCTCTGAGAACTCCATTCAGGTGGACTGAGGAAAGGTTATGGGGTTTTTTATAAAGTGCTCTTATCCAAAGCACTTTACAAATAGTTATCTAATGGTTCCAACAGTATTTGGAAAGACCATTTAGTGGTCCACCAAGACCCTTAGCAATTTTCAAGTTGTCTGTGGAAAAAAAAGTTAACTACAAGAACAATCAAGGTACCTCACTTTATTTTCATTTACTTCTTATTACTTGTAATCTAGGAGGAGGATAAAGAAAAAAGAATGAAAAATGGGAGAAGCAGGAAGAGTGAATGCTCTTTTGTCTTGGCTGGATCCTCAGAAGCCCCCAAAATGAAGCTGAGCAGAGAGCACCACTAATTCTAAATTTGCCACTGTCTTGTTGTTCAGGGATGGATTGGGGGATCTGTGTTGAAAATACAAAGTCAGTGCCAGAACTGCATGGCTCAAAGGAAAAGGATAATTGGATATCACAAGGCCAACAATGAATCTGTTGTCAGCACTTTCAGATTATTTTATCCAGCAAAAGTAAATAGGTGCTGACTGGTAAATGGCCAAATCTGATGCACTTTAATGCATTTTACTAACAATATGACATGACTTTTTCCTGACACTCATGACAGCAACTTTCCTTTGTGACTTTAAAACTTGTAACACAAGTAATATAGTTGGCAGACATGTTCCAGGTCATAGAGCAAGATTATATGATCAATACTGTTGAAAGCAAACTTCAGGAACAGAAATAGAATTATAGACATGACAGAAGGATGCCACTAAATACACAATGCAGCAACAATGCAATGTTGAGATGTCACTAAAAACCAGGCTGTAGAAACCTTTTGTGTAGGTAGAGTTCTTCTGTATGCATCATCTGATTTCATTCTCCTTTCTAGACTCTCAGTTTCAATGAGTCAGAATTTGGGTTCATACATAAAATGTACATTGTAATGCAATAACTGTACAGTGCATTACAGTTTATATATGTCATGTGTGATGGGGGTGTACACCCCACACTACCTTGGAAAGGGCTAATGTGGCTACAAAGGGACTAAGTAACCAGATAAATCATGAGTTTGGCTTGTGAGAAAACATGAATGGAGGAACTAAGCAGGAGTGTATGAATGTGCGGGGACAGGGGTAGTATAAAGTGAGGAAGTATGCAGCAGAAGGAGGCTGAAATATGGAAATCTGAAGTCAATCCCTAAGCTTAGAGAGGAAAGGGAGAAACCAAGAGGGAGAGTAGAAGCCTGGCTCTGAGGGAAGGATTTACTCAGATGCCTGATAAAGTGGAGTAGGAAATGACTCAGGGACATTGAAACAATTTTTGGGATGGTGCAGAGCTTGACTGTTGATTTAGGAGTGCCTGAGCTAGAGACCAAAGTAGTGGGCAGGGTCAGTTCCTCTACCAGCCCCTGGGAAGTGGAGGGCTGCCAGGAACAATATTTGGTCAGCCAGTCGAGTAAGGTGTTGATAATCCAGAAGGCGAAGGCTGGAAGGACAAACTATGAAGAGGGAGCATCCTGAGGCATAAAGACGAAGCACTGCTGCATCTTCTGTAGCATGACATAAGCTGCGTCGTGTTAGAGACAGAAGGGGGTGCCAGACTGGGCAGAGCTGTTCTGTAGATGCAGGCATCCCAGTGGTGAATAGAGAACCCTGTGGCACCATTCTTGGATGTGCTATTAAATGCAGGGAGGAGGGGGTAATCTCTCCACATTTTCAAGAATGTTCGTTTTACAAGTTTTTAAGGCATTTACAAAGTTCTTCATTTGGGATACCACTTTGTGAAAGTGTAATCCTGCTGTACAAAAGAAGAAATGTGGAGTTCTAGAACTTAAACTTGCTTGTCTCTGGAGGATGTTCTAGCTGAAGATGCTATAAAACAGCTAATGACCTCAATGTCCTGGCTAATCTGCCTTTCTCAATAAAACAGGTTTTATTGTCCAAGTTTGTATGTCAGGTCTTGCTGAGTTTGTAATTCAGTCATTACGCTTCCTGTACTAGGAGAATCTACGGTCCAGTCATCCAACATTTACTGTCTTCAGGTGTGCTACTTATTATCATCACCATCTTATCTGAATGCTTGAATCATTGGTGAGTGCAACTTAGACATGTCTGAAAAAAAGATTTTTATACCATTTTTTCATCAACAAATTTGAAAAATATATTTAGAGGGTTTTTTAGCCATTTTGATAATCTTTTAATTTTTTTTAATGAAAAGTGCAGGACATTTTTTTTAAGATTCTTTAAGAGCTATGTGCCAGACTTTCTTATAGTAATTTGACTTAAGTGAAGTAACAATGATATAAATAGGAATACTCATGTTAGTAAGCACTATATCTAGCAATGTTTTCATATTTGGGCCTACATTATTTGTGGAAACAATTCTTTTGATAGACTTTTAGAAGGCAGAAGTGATATAAGATTCCTCTAGCCTAGCATACAGGTAATATATTACTGAACTATATTATAGAGAGTTATTTGTTATAACATCACATGGTTAAATATGAGATCTAGAACAGGAAAACCGATAACTGGGAATTTAGTTTGGAAAAAAAGCAAAGCATGATCCTAGCCAGAGATGATGAGTACTATAGCAGGGTCATTTGTGCATAAGGGAGTTTCTATTACAAAGCTCTATTTTCAGCAGTGTGTAACTTGGCTATATTAATTCACTCCGGACTCAGACTTGGCATACAAAGATCTCAGCCTACATGTAAATGGTTTATGGATTAAAAAGCCCAAACATTTTGGCTGTTATAAATAGCAGAAAAGCAGAAATATACCTTTTTCTGTATTTTGAGGCTACTTGTACTTCTAATTTAAGCTCCCTTCTAAAAGGAGCTCAATGTAGGCAACCCTGAGCCCATGAAGAGAGCTCCTTGCTGAATGGGAGTCTTAAAGGTTATAAGCTTATCAAAACCATAGGTGACATTCAAGTGCAAGCTTTTGAGTTGTTTCATTATTGAAATAAGAACCAGTAGCTAAATTTGGCTCTGAATCTGAATTTAGATTCTTCTGCATTTCCAGAATTTGAGGTCAAATATGGGTTTTGATTCAAATCCAATTCTATGAAAAATGCTGTTTTTTTAATTTGCAGGCTGTAATGTGCAATGGTGCTTCTTAGCATTTAAAATAGATAAACATGCCAAATTACTTGATTTTCATATGGTGTTTTCATAGCACACCAGGAGGACTTTTGAACAGAAGTATCGGAACTAGCCACTGGAATTGTGCCAAACATTATTTTTTGGATAATGTAATCAAATCAGTTAGCTGATTTGCATGTGTGAATGACCATTTGCACTTGCAAATAGTTGATCACACAAAACTATTGGGGGCCATTTTAGGAACCAAGATGAGACTGCCATTTCATTACACGAGCAAACATGCAGGGTCTGAAATTTCCTTAAGGCTCAGACCTTGCAAAGATTTACACAGACTACTCACAGTATGCAAAGTTAAACATACATTTGCATTGTCTTTGGAGGATGGGGTTCTAAACATGCATTTGGTACCATGTTCTCTAATGTCTAATTGAGAAAGTGTTATACAAAATTTGTGAATGTTGTCTTCAAGTGTAGTCTGGGTGCCTGTCTGTTATAGAAGCCTTCATATGCTGCCCTATGGGCAGCATCACCTCTCTGAATGTCCACAATGTTGCTTACTGCGGCCTTGCCGTGACATGCCCCTTCTGTCTCTCGCCCCACCATCTGTGCCAGAATTCTCAGAAGGTAGCTGTATTGCTGTCTCCCTGATTCCTGATCCTGGGGAATTTTTCCCTGAACAAATCTAGAACTTTTAAAACCCCTTTACAGTATTCTGGCTCTTTTACTTGACATAAAGAGGCTGGAGCAGGACTGAAGATCTCTGCCAACTAGTATTGATAAAGGAGTTGTGATGATCCATAACTATTAATATCATGGTTTTTGTCTTGTAATGTTATCATATCACAGAATAAGCCACTGTGAAAATAGGCACAAGTACTGGAAACAGAGTTGCTCTTTCTTTAAAGTAACTGATATTATTGTAAAACCCAGATAACCATTATTCCATTTTTTATGCAGATAGAGACAGGACATACACTGTGATAACAGCTGGTTTTAACTGCGGTTTTTGTCTGCAGATGAAGATGACTTTTTAAAACCTGGTGTGACTTTTTTAATTTTGCTAGTATTTATGTATTTATTTGTTTTAAATGGTGTACCAGAGACTCCTTTCACTAGGTAAATGGCAAAATGTGAGGGGAATAGTGAAACTATTAGGAGGCTTTTCTTGATTTTAGTTTAGGGATTTGCTTTACATATTTGTAACACATTGTGATGGTTGCTCACATATTTGCCTCCCTGGATCATGTCACTATGGCAGCAGAAATTAGAAAGTTTAAGCAAAGTAAGCATTAATTTCTCATGTACATAGCTTGCAAACTCTTTAGGGCAGAAACTGTGTCTCTGTTGATTGTTTGTACAGTATCAAGCCCAACAGAGCTCTAGGCACTACCATAATGCAAATAAATGATAACAGTAATTAGCCAGTTTGTGTTCAGGAACATTATATGACAAACTCAGAGATCCAAACTTAGTAGTGCATTGACTTCAGCTGAGTGTCTGTTTCTCAGAGCCATTTAATGATACCGTTAATGAACAGTTGCCTCACACTTATTTATAAATTAAACTTCTGTATATCTCTAAGAAATGGATATCTTGAACTACATGGCTGCATCTAGACTAGCATTATTTTGCGCAAAAGCAGGCGCTTTTGCGCAAAGTCTTGCCTCCTGTCTATACTGGCCGCAAGTATTTGCGCAAGTACACTGACTTTGTAATGTACAAAATCAGTGGTTCTTGCGCAAATACTCTGATGCTTCCGCTCAGGGATAAGCCCTCTTGTGCAAGTATTCTTGCGCAAGAGGGCCAGTGTAGACAGCAACGTTAATTTTTTGTGCAAGAAAGTCCAATGGCTAAAATGGCCATCAGAGCTTTCTTGCACGAGAGAGCGTCTACACTGGCATGGATGCTTTTGCAGAAAATCTTTTGCGCAAAGGCACATGCCAGTATAGACACTCTCTTGCGCAAATACTTTTAACGGAAAAACTTTTCCATTAAGAGTATTTGCGCAAAATCATGCCAGACTAGACGCAGCCCATCTGTAATGTCAGTCAGTGAGAATTAAGTAGTAGCCTTTATAAATCCAGACAAAATCTTACACTTCTCTGAAAATTAATGTGTTGCCTTAATTTCTGTAGGAATGGGAGTTAGGAATATAACCTGCTCATGCACTTTGGTGGCCTTTTCAAGTAACCTCTACCTAAACATCTTTAAAAATCTGGCCCTAAGTGACTAAGGAATTTGGAAGTCTAAAACTCACTGAAAGATGGAACATCATCAAACATTATTATCCTCTTTCTAGTGGATGGGAAACTGAGGCACAAAGAGATTAAGACTCTGATCCAGCAACATATGCAAACATAGGATTAACATTAGTGAGTAATTGTCTTCAGTGAGACTGCTCATGTATGTCAACGTAAATGCAAGCTTAAATCATTTGCTGGATCAGAGCCAAAAAAATTCCAGGAGAGCTAAGAACTGAACCCATATCTCCTGAATAACAGTATAGTGTCTTAAATACTTGCTTACACCTCTCTCTTAGTCTGCATAATTCTTTTTATCTGGGTCTTTGTGTCTGGAGGCCAGATTCACCATTTTCTCTGGCAGCAGGTGGGAATACCTAAACACAGGAGTTAAATTAAACTGGGGGAGGGGGAGGATGAAGGGGTGTGTGTGTGTATTTGTGGTGAGGGGCTTTACCTATGAATTGTCTGGTTTTTGTAGTTTTAAATTAGACCCTTAACAGTATTTTAACATAGGTTTGTGTGTGTGTGTGTGTGTGTTTAGTAACAACACTCATCTTAAATTGTAGTGGCACATAGCCAGAGGGAAGAGAGGTGTTAATGAGACTCACTATAAATGGAATGAGCTCAGGAATGACAGTTTTCTCTATTGCTGTTGGCATGGGATCGAAGAGACAGGTGGTGGCACAGAGCTGACCGATCACCTTAGATAATGATGAAAGAGTAGTGACAGGGGTGAAAGATTCAAGGACCATTGAAGAATCACACAGGGGAAGGAAGGAAGGAAGAGGCGATCAGTGATACTAGAGATACATTGTTGACTCCTAGTCACTTCAGTTTCACCAGTGAAATATGAGTGGAACTAATAAGGGGAAAGCAGAGTGCTATCGATATCAGATGTTGAAATGAGTGGTCTTTGTAACCTATCTACCATTAGGAAAAAGTATTTATGGTTTCCATGGCTAGGATCAATCAGGTTCGAAATTCATTCTTATTTGGCAGAGGAAATGTGCACTTAACCTTTACATTCAGGGTCTGCTGATGAATATTGACCTAGAAAAGTCTCCCAAAGGTTTTGATCCAATGAGAAGCTATTTTATAATTTCTTAAATTATTGTTATACCACAGGGAATAAATATTTGCATCAAGAATCCTAATTCTGACAGGTGCCAAAGTCTAGGAAATGGGGTTCAGATGTTTGTTATACCAGTAGTGACCCCTCCTCATCAACCAGCCATAAATCAAGTGGATGGAGTAGTTCAGACAGAAGAAATTCCAGTGACAGCCACGTGATGGATACGTGGTGGAGAAAATGAAAATTCATTTCCTGACGTCTTGGTAAAGGGACAGATATGGTAACAGGTAGAAACTGAACAGATCATTGTCAACTGGGAAGAAGGCAGACCCTCATCATATGTAAATTCACAAATGTGGTAAATGAGACCCGAAGCAGCACAGAATGCTAGAACACTTGGGTAGCTGAGTCATCTGAGTAGACATTCTATAAGAATGGAAATTGCCTCCTCCTGACCCAACTGCATTTTAAACTGCAGGAAGAGAGAGTGACAGGAGGGAAGTGCTGTTATTACAGGGAGTGATACAGTCACCTTTCACCTTTTCTATCTGATTAGTATAACAAAGACTGCATGTGGTGCAAATATTTAGTTGTTTATCATTGTCCTCTAATATTTATATATGTCACATTAAGGTTCCAGTCCAAAGCCCACTGATGTAAACAAAAAAGTTCCCACGGACTTCCATGGGCTTTGGATCAGGAATGAAGTGGATTTGTTTCATAGAGAGATTTTATCAAACGGAATTCACCCCGTGATCCTCAATGTACACAGAAATATTAATAATGAACCCAAACCTACTTTAAGGTAGATTATTTGATAAAGCTGTCTTCTCTTATTCTGGAGTAATGATCTCAAATATGAGCAGTCATCTCTTGGTAATGCACAGAATGCTTGGCTTTGCAAGAGATCTCACTAATGGGCTAGATCAAGAATTGTCATCCTTAAAATTAAATGCCAATGTTTAAAACTTCATTTTTATAATAGGAATGTGACATTAATAAGGCTCTTGATTAAATAACTAAAAAGCATTATTATTGGGTCAATAATTACTTCCGATATATTCAGATTTTGGCCATTTTCTCTGCATTACTATGGTACAGAGGCAAAAATCCACTCATATATTTGACTTAAATGACAGTCTGTTGGGATTTGCAACAGAATGATAAGTTCTTCTGCAATTTACATGTTAAGTTCTGTAACCCCGTGATAGTTCAACCATTTGTAAAAGAACAGTAGGTGGCCTAGTGGTCTAATATTCAATGAATAATTTTATTTTACATCAAGCACAAGGTCCAGTTTAATGTTTCATTACATTAAAATTGCACTGCATGACATAAGCCCAGCAATTAAAACAGCATAACTTTTCATAAAGTGTACAGATGACTCAAAAATCAGTGTGTTTAATCAAACAATTATTTAGTGATAAGTAGAATAGATAAAGTTTGGTAAAAGATATACAACCAGGTATGTTTCTGAGTTAACAATATGCTGCTAATAGACAATAAACATTATCTGGGTGTTTTCAAGGTATATATGCCTTGATAATTTGTTCTATTTTTCTTTTACTTAAAAACCAAAGAGCCATAATGTGTCTGTTCTCTAGGTAAAGTATGCAGAGGAGATATCTATGTTTTCTCCCATTGCAAAGATATTAGCCCCAGTTGCAGTCCCTGTGCAATTCTGTATCTAACAAACAGATCCTTGGGGAAGTGTTGGGACCATCACTCCAAACCCAACTCTGCACTCACGTAGCTATCCAAGGAGGGGCCAAAACATTAAACCCTCCTGAGGGATGGTACAACAGAGGAGCTACCACTGCACTCTAGGGAGTTCAGAGACATACTGTATCTCTTAGAGCAACTCCCAGGGTATATCAACCTCTAGTCCAGACTATGCCCTGGCCTAATGGCACAATCAGTTCCCAAAGGACAGTGTACTGCAATATAGTTTTGCATTAGTTTTTATCTGTATACCTAGATATTAATATTAGTCATCATTAGTTATGAAACAATGGCAGATATCAATTGAAACCAGAGGTTTTATAATAGTCTCTTGTTTGCACTAATGGAACAGGTATAGAATTTTGCATGTCAACAATGACAAAATATACCTTTCCTAGGACAAACATTTGTAGAGGCTGACAACTTTTGACATCACATACCAGTACTGACAACCACTCAAAAGCAGTGATGTATCATGTGCTCAGTCACCTGCTACTGACGTCCTTCAATTAAAAAAAAAAAAGATAAATTCATAAAGTCCTGTTTAATAAAGGCCTTTCTTTACTTCCACTCTCACACATTTTCTTGCTTCCTCCTACTGCTAAGCAGGTTGAGCTTTCAGGACCCGCATGAGTTGAAAATTCTTGGGCTTTGTTAAACAGATGTTACACATTGTTATGTTCCATTCAAAGAACTTCTACTTACATTGTATTAAAATTAGCTGGGTCAATAAAGAATGGACTCATTGTAGAAATGAGGCATCTGGGATTCAAGAGCAAAAGTGATTTGTCTCACTGCTGTGTGATTATATACTTATGCCATAAAGTGATGGTCATCACATGTAGCTACTCATGTGGTTTTTTCCCATCCGCATTTAAATTACCAAAGGAGCACACAGACATAAACAGGAGCATAGGAAAATAATTGGGGTAAATGGTAGTCCAGGAGCTAAGAACCTGAAGACATTGTTGAGATTTCAGAGTGTGTCACAAGATAGTCCCCACTGTCAGTCCTAAACTGTGGATTTTGAACTAATTAAAGATTTCATAATATTTAGATGCACGGGATTTTTTAAAAATGAATTTCTGTAAAAGAATGATAGATAATGTGAATTTCTCATGCACATCCACTGAAACTGTAGTGGCTGGCTCAAAAGGTGCAATTACTGTCATAACAGAAGAACAGTAATTGTTTAATTGTAATGGGTTCAAATGCCCCAATCTGATATTTCAGTGGCGGTTTCACACACAGTTCACTAGATGCAGTGTCAAATGTCATCTTATGTGGCAGTTGCTAGGATACACTAACTAGCAATTTTTTTTATTGGACACGGGTGTAAAGAGTCATATTAATCCCACATGCAATATTGTCCGTTTATCTTTGTGTGTGTGTGTGTGTGTGTGTTTTTGTTGGTTTGGTTTTTTTTTGTAATATTGAGGCCTAAACATACAAGGCTGAGAAAAAGTGGGAAGGGAAACTGAAGCTAAGGCCAGATTTTTAAAGTTCCTAAAGATGTGGATGCATAGCGATCCCTGTTTTACACAAGAGTGAAATAACACAAAATAAAATGGAAACCTCACCCTGCAGCAGCAGTTCCTCTGGCTCTTGTCCTGCAGTCCTGGGCCTAGCTCCCCACTGTGGCAGTGCAACGTGGTATATGGGGTCACAGCATCACTCATGGTTAGCTACTTTGAGTGAATGGCATTGTGACCCCATTTCCTAGGTTGCTGCAACTTACTCAAATTTGGCCCACCTGCCCCATGGTCGTGATGATGGAGGGGTGGTTGGGCCATACCTGAGTGGTGTTGCAACCCTGCAATGCCCAGAGCTGAGCCCAGTCCTGTGGGACAGGAGCTGCTGCTGCTGCATGGTGAATGTGGAGTGGACTTGGCCTGCAATCCAGGCAGCAGGACCTGACACTTGCCCCTAGGGACTTTCCTTCCCAGGATCTTTCACTCCCTGCACTCCCAAGGTCTCGTTTCATGCCCACCACTGCCAGTGGATAAAATACATCAAATTAAATGACCTTTTTTTTCCTAAAAAATGAGAATTTGTAAAGTCAAAATCATTTCATGGAGCTCTACAGCTAGATGCCTAGTGGGATTTGCAAATGGGAGTTAAGGACTTTGGTACTTTTGAAAATCTCACTAGGTACCTCTCTGAATCTGTAGATACCTAAACAACTTTGAAATCTGGCCATAAGCACATGTCTGCACTGCATTGTAAACCCAAGTCTGCAATGAAGGGATGGGGTCTCTATCAGAAGGGGAGGGGCTTTGGTCAGTTAGCCCTCAGTGCTGTGCGGAGTGCACCATGCTGTCTCCTGCAGCCCTCAGCGCTACCTAAAATGTGCTGTGTGGCGCTCTGGTGACAATTTAAAGGACCCAGGGTTCTAGTCACCAGAGCCCCATGCCCTTTTGAATAACATGGTTATGGAGGAATTGCCATTCTGCATTTAGGTCCTAAGCTACATCCATATCCCTATCCTGTACTTGTATCTAAAAAGATACACTTATGGTATATATTCTAAAACTAATGGGCCATGTTCATGCCTAATGCATCTGATCTGATTTCTGTTCAGATGCAACAGGGATAGATTTGTCCAGAGTTGTTGGAATGTTAATACTTAACAAAAATAATTTCTCTCAGTCTACAATTAGATTTTTGTCAGGAAGTAAAAATATCTCAGAAGCAAGGAGAATTAATCTCAGTCAGTGTTCTCAAACAGTTATAGTTAGGTAGTTTCTGGAACACTATCATTTCTTTTTTTTTTTAATCTGGTTAAATTTTCCCTGAGGCTAACATTTTATATCCAGAGTAAATCTTGCTAAAATTAAGAAACAGAACATACAGCTGCCCTTACTTCTGGCCCACAGATGTTACCAAAATCTGATTAAAAATCTCCTGCTGCACCTTTTTCATTAGTGTAATAATCATTTTTGCCAAATATCTGGCAGCAGAGGGGTAGTGGAGGTGGAAAAGAAAGTGAAAATATGTGGTTTTGATGATCAGCATCTTTGAAAGGACTCACTGAACCTAGTGGGAGAAATGAGGACTTGGGATAATCCATGTGCTGAAATATTTTTGCTTCTTTTTCTAGAAAATGTGCAATTTGGTCAGGCAGAAAAAATTGAACAGCGCCTTCCAAGCAATAAATCACTGGATTGCTGGTGACATTCATACAATGCGGATATAGTGTTAACTGTATGAGTCAGACAGCCCTTACTGCACTCAGCCTGTTCCTAGGAGGTGACCTTGCCACGGTGTAGTAATCAATCATTCTGGCACAGGACACACTGTTTTTGTTTAATATTACACTATTGGAATATATAGTAAACAAAGTGCAAAGGAAATTTTTGAAAGCAAGCACTATATAAGGTGCTCTGTAATATTCTGCAGCCTGAGGAGTGCCAGCGGCATGCTTTGTACTCTGTGTGTGCTTAAGTTTACTAACTTTAGGCTGTTAGCATCAGCATAGCATGTGCAACTATGCTCAAATATTTCAACTGTCTGAACAGCTCAAGAGGAACAATTCAATGGAAATATGAAGTCAGGATTACAAAAAAGATTAACTACCATACTCATTACAGTCTAACATTTCTTATTTTGGCACTTTTATACAGCATATACATCATGATTTTCCCAGCAAAATGACAAAAAACCTACATCCCAAACTGCCTGAAAAAAATTAAGCAAACAAGTCTTAATTAATTAGAAAAATCTCTAAGCTAAGCATTGCTGGTTAATATTGCTTATATCCAAGAGGTTATATTGTATTTCCATGCATGAGTTATGCCACAGGCTAGTTAATTCATGAAGTTTGATGTTGATGAAGGAAGACAAACTCTTGGAAATGGAAGTCCTATATGTGAAATATATGTCATTATTACTACTTCACATATGATAGAGATGGACGATGATGTTGTGGTGAGTACATAAAAACTACTATATCAGTAGGATTTGTACCCTGCTTCAACTTACTTTTTATGGATGTGAATCATTTCACACCAGTTGCAAGTACTGGGGAATCAAACCCATCATGTTTAGGAGATAGTTAAAATGTCATCAAAGTAGTCTTCCTGAGATGGTCAAAACTGCCTCTCATGAAAGGATCAACTGTGCTTTTGTTCCACAGTCCTTCCCCAGCTTGTCTACATACAGAGGGAAGCCACATACAGCACCATTTCTTTGTGGCCACCTGCTCCTCTCAATAACCCCCGCTGACTCCACAAAATGGTGATAGAACTGAGGAGCTGTTCCCCCTGCCTGATCCTTACCTAGCCATTTTAGAGACCATTCAATCCCAACGTATTAGCTATGAGTGCCCCAGCCATTGGTCTATGGGGAAGAAGAAAACCTCCTCATACTCTTCTCAACTATATTAAGGCCAGGACTTAATGAATTTATCTGTTTTTCCTCTGTGTTAGCAAATATTTAGGCAGACAGAATATGTTTTTATCATAGCTCATCTACATTCTGCTGTAATGGCTTGCAGCCCTAACACTGAATGGGGTCAGGAGGTATTTTATTCTTTGTATCCAAATGTTGCTGTTTGTACTTCAGGAAAGGCAACCCATTCTCTGAAAAGTTACTGAGGTGTATTGCCAACAAGAACTATGCTAACAAGAACCAGTCCTAACGTGCATGAAATTATGTTCAAATTTTGGGACCAGAATCCTTGGCTCCTGTGCTGTGCTCACCATAAAACCCACAGAGGAAAAGTCAGTGAATATGGCTAAGTGCTCCCCTGGCTTGTGCAGCCACCACATAAGATGCTGCTGAAAAATCAGTATAGAGAGCAATCTAGAAGTTGCTGAAGTCAGTGAAGTTATTTTGAGTTTACATGAAAAAAATTAAAAAAACAACAATGGTCCTGTAGCCCTTTAGAGACTAATCAGAAAATATATAGCTAGTATCATGAGTTTTCGTAGGCACAACACACTTCTGAAAACTCACGGAATTATCTATATATTTTTGGTAGTCTCTAAGGCTATGTCTATACTGTAACTTTCTTGCGGAAAAGCATATACAAATGAAGCACGGCATGGAATATCGCCACACTTAATTTGCATAAGTAATGAGCAGCCATTTTTGTTCAAGAGGCTTTTGCGCAAAAACGAGCCGTGTAGCTGGCTCCTTTTTGTGCAAAAACCCCGTCTTGCACAAAAGCCTCAAAAAATGCGCAAGTGGGGGGTTTGGCGCAAAAAGGAACCATCTACATTGCTCATTTTTGTGCAAAAGCCTCTTGCACAAAAATGGCTGCTCATTACTTATGCAAATGAAGCGCAGCGATATGCCACGCCGTGCTTCATTTGCATATGCTTTTCTGCAAGAAGGCTACAGTATAGACATAGTCCAAGATGCTACAGGACCATTGTTTAGTTACAGACTAACATGGTTCCCCTTCTGAATTTACATGAATGTAGCTGAATGCAGCTTTTTGGCTCAGTATTAGAGAAAAACACCAAATCAAATATATTTAAAGAGATTAATTTTGCAAGAAAGTTCTTGGATATAACACATTTCTTGGATATAACACATCAATGCCAAATAACAGGCTGATATTATTTTTCTCAAACAAAAACTTCTGAGATATTTGTCAGTTATACTGAAAGTTTTAAAATAGATTTTTAAAAATGTATTCATTTACTAGCCATTGCAGTTACTCTGTTATTGTCAAATAATTGTGAAGATAAATACTGTTATACTTTTTCATGTTTTATATAAATTAATTAATATATATATAAAATTTTGTAATGGTCTAATGTTTGTTCACAAACATTCTTTAAAAGAACTGAAGCTAGACAAAAGAGGAATCTTCTCTTGTATGTGAATAGTATGTATATAATTTGAGGTTTTAGAAGAATGGCAAGATCAAACAGTAAAAGGCATTATTTTACAAATTCTAATTATATTTTAAATACCTTCTCTTTAGGTTAACTAAAACAAAATATATCCAGCATGACGGAGAAGTATATTGGTAGGTTAACCTGCATACAAATACTATAAAATCCCTTGTATGTGCCTTCACAGAATCACATTACATACCTATTGCAGTGCTTCAAATCATTTGGGAATGATCATTTTCGCTCCAGTACCATTACAGTGTACCACCTCCTATAACAATAATGGGTGTCAGGTACTGTTTGGACTAGACAGGATTAAGCTATCACCCCCCTGCTGTGTGTTAATTTATTGCTTCAGACATTTTCATATCTGATTCATTTTCACCCACTCTGCTGCTGTTCCACAAAGTTCTCAGTCTCTGCCAGTCTCGGTATCATTTGAGCTGAGAATACCTGGCACCGTGAAATGGCTTTCTTCTCAATGCATGGCTCAGGTATGATCCTTAGAGAGAGCAGCTGTGCTCTCCCTGTAGAACAGGGGAATAGAATACAGCTCTCTGTGCACAAACATATCGAAGCAATATGCTTAGGTGTGACACAAAAGCCAAAATATTAGCTTTTTAGTAAACAAGAAAGGAAATTGTGATGCTGTTTGAGATCCCAGTGCTAGACATCTTTAGGTAATAGTGTTATTTCCTCAAGAAAATACAGGGTCACAGCAGTACAGAAACTACATCAAAAATTTGTTTTTTTTTTCCTCCTGGTTTTGTTTAGTGATTATGTAGAACCTGCTGAAAAGATGTTTATTTCTGTTTGTAAATTGAATGCGCTGGGTGTTTTTTCCAGCTTTGCCCGAGGCTCTGTTGGATATGTTGATGGAGTTGGAAGCAGAGTTAGACACTAGAGGAGTATACAGAGAAAGAACTTGAGTAGAAAACAGACCTGTATTTCGTCATTTCATACCTCTCAGATGTACCACTATGTGAGGTAAACAGGCGAGTTAATTTACAACGTTAAATGGGATGGTGAAGTAAAATGAAGTAAAATGAAAGGCGGGAAAATAAAGGAATCCCGTGCTTTAGCCACTCAGGTTCCTATTCAGCCTACAATTGCTGTATAGGAGAGCTTCTTGGACTATGCAGCATAGAGGATGCTCTCAGTTCCAAAATGGGGCTGCTTTTTCCTCCTCAGCTACATAAAGGAAAATCAGGCCATTCCAAGCCAGCTTCCTACACAGAGTGGAACCTCCTAATCCCCCAGCCCTGGTTGACACTAAGGAGTTTTTTTAAACAATCCCTCTTATTTTGAAATAATAAGCAGTGTGTCCACACTAACAAGCCCATTATTTTGAAATAATGGGCTGGTTACTTTGAAATCTGTACTTCTGCTTTCCTTGGCGAATAACAATTATTTTGAAATACTAATTTTGAAATAGCATTAGTGTGGACAGTGATGCTGCTATTTTGAAATAATTTTGAAATTCAAAGTAATTACTCCCTAAATGCTTCCTGTGGCTCTAAGTCAAGGTAGTCCGTCCACAGTAATAGAGCCTGCCTTGGACTAATTTCGAGGCTCTCCCATAGTGGGGACATGCTATTTTATTTTGTTATTTCGAATTTAGATTTTTTAAAAATAATTTCCTAGTATAGACACACCCCCATGGGATAGTAATGAACTCTACACCCTTTGTGCTCATAGTGAGCCTGGAGAGGGCTTGAAGAATGTATGAATGAGATTAGCACTATCCAGCTGCTGAACAATATACAGTCTCCCATGTATGTCTGTTGCATGAAGCACAAGTGGTGGATTTTTGTACAAAACTACACCTATACATCAGAAATGAGACCAAAGTGCAAAATGTGTATCTGTGATCATTTGATTTTGGGGTTCTGATTTATCTCCTTATGGTACAGATTATGTTATTGAAGTATAGGATTAAACTGGAGGTGGCTCAGAGCTGCACCACTCTCTCTGAGTGGGACATTGGGCACAGGGAAGAGGATACCTTCTGGAACTCCCTACTGTATTGTCCCTTAATTCCGACTGCCAGAGACTGGGGCTGAAGGACAAGGAATAGATCACTCACTAAATTGCCCTCTTGTGTTCACTCCCCGGAAAGTATGTGACATTGTTGGAAGATTTTATACTAGGCTAGATGCACCCTTTGTCTGACCCAGTATGGCCATTCTTATGTTCTTAGAAGCATGCACATTGTTCTTCCCTGTTTCACCAGTCTGCTCTGTCTTGGCCCTGCCTCCTTTCATTCTTTTTGCCCCAGTTTTTGAGGTGTCTTATGTTTTGAGAGGAAAGGACACCAGCGCGGAGAAGTTTCCTTGCATAGGAGATGTAGGAATTGCAGTAACACTTGGTCCCTCAGTCTGCATCTCAAACCCTCTCTCCAAAGTTTGTTGCGTGTTGGATTTTGGCTTTCAGTTAGGTTGGGTCCATCTCTAATATTTTCTTTTTCCCTGCCTGCCTCTGACAGTTCCTGAATGTTGAGAGAGGATTTTTGATGGAATATATAAAGTTAAACTTGGAAGCTGACCATTGGCTCTCTTCCCTCTTGACAAGGACTTAATTAATTTGCATTGAAGTCTGTGGCAATTTTGCCACTGATTTTAGTGTGCATGGGATCAGGCCATAAGTTTCCACCCACATCCTCCTGCTCCATTTTACTGCTTGGCACTGTGTTCAGTCAATGACACCTTTACCAAGTGGATGTATACTGCTACCAAATTGGAATGGTTCTTTTACACTCGACTACACACAGTTGAGAATCAGTATATAGGCACTTACATATATTTATAATTTCACACATATATTACACACGCATATAAATTCTACCATGCTGTATTATTGAATGTCTAGTAAGTTGGCAGACTAAAGTAATTTTTAACACTTACCTATTGGATTTATGATTTCTGTGTCATCCACCCTGCTTCCGACTTTAGGAAATGTTCATCATGAGGGAATCATTCAATGATTTTTTTTTAACGACACTATAAAACACTTTAGTCTTTCTTTCTTTTTGAAATCCATAAAAGGCTAATTTTATCACAGCCTTACAGAAGCAAGACTGCATTTTTTCTGCTAATTATATGTCAGTGTTTTGGTGTTTTAAATTATTATGCTATGTTCGAAAGGGGGGGAGGGGATATTGAACTATAGGTCCAAGTCATCAAAGGTCAGATTGTATCCTTTAGCTCCATGAGCACATGAACCCTTCCATGCTAGTATCTTCTGTCTCCTACCCAGATGTGCAGGGGCATAGGTATCATCTGCCTTAGCAACACTTCACTATCCTTGTGTACATCAGAGGAGTTTTGTGGAGGCTTTGGAATCTGCATGTGCACAGAGGGTAGGAAAGGGGAAGGACAAGGATGTGTCTGAAGGATGCACATAACCTGGAAGTCCTGGATTAGAGACCTATTATGTGCTGTGTGGCTAGTATCTAACCCTTTGTAAGAGGCAGCCAAAGAGAAAGTTAACATGTGTTCCACTCACACAGGCTCTGCAGGGTCTTCTGGTTTAACAACCAAACCTGACCTAGGTCTTCTGCTACAGTGTCATCACCTTAAAGATGAAGCAGGCCCCTGGTCTGGTAAAATCTTTTACTGTAGGTCTTATAGGCTAGGTGTACACTGTAGCGCTATACCGGAAATATAATAATTTGCAATTGCTAACCTTATTTTGAATCACTTTCGAAATAGCTTATTTCAAAATTTGGAATAGTCTACACAGCACTTATTTCAAAATAAATCACTATTCTGAAACATCCCTTACTCCTCATGGAATGAGGTTTACTGTGAAGTTGGAATAGCAAGCCCATTATATTTTGAAATAACAGGCATGCTCAGAAGATGCAGAATAGCTATTTTGGGATAACATGGTATCCCGAAATAGCACTACAGTGTAGATGTAGCCACAAAGTCCGCAGCATGTTCCACCTTCCTACTATCTTGAATCATCTGCCTGCTGTCTTGGATCACCTTCCTGAGACACTAGAATGGAGAGCTAGTTTTCAAATAAAAATTGAACATATTAAAACCTCTTCAAGAGCCATGAATAGTCCTCCTTCACCTTATGGAAGACAGTGAAATTCATGTTGCCAGCTTGAGAGTATAATATTATTGAGCAGTTCTATCTTTGTACTTATCTTAGTCCCTTTGTGTTCTAAGATTTGAAGATCCTGGGGAAGAGACTGTTCTGGTGAAAACCAGGAAGTGAAAAAAATTAACCAGTGACATCTGAGTTGTAGGAAACTACAGATCAGGTCTGATTTTATCCAGTTTTGTCCTTTCCTACTACAGAATACATCTGTGTGCAGTGATAGAAGATGTAATATAGAGGGCCAAAATAATAAATAAATCACAGATTCCATTTTGAATCTGTACTTTCAACACTCAAATAACATCAATCTTTTGGCCACCCACACTCATTAGTTTCTCTCTTCTGTTTTCACTGGAGCATGTGTTTTCCCTCTAAGTGACATTTCAACATCAGTGTCCCCAGGGATATAGCCTCCTTCACTTTATAGGGGGGAGGGATAGCTCAGTGATTAGAGCATTGGCCTGATAAGTCCAATCCTTGATGGGGGTCATTTAGGGTTCTGGGGCAAATATGTCAGGGATGATACTTGCTGTGTGGGCAGGGGACTGGACTTGATGACCTGTCAAGGTCCCTTCCAGTTCTATGAGATAGGTATATCTTCATGTATTATTTACTAGCTCTTGTGTAGAAGATGGGACAAATAGCTCGGTTCCTGGATCAATGTAAGAAGAATCTGCCACACTGAAGATAATTTTTCCCAATGTGGCACCATTGGCCAGGTAATGGATAATGACACTGCTTGAAACAGATTGTGATTCAAAATCTCAGTGGATTTGTTCAGGGGTCATTTACCAAGACATTTTTTGTCTTCCAAGCTGACACAGACCATTAGAAGTATTACACACACAAAATATAATGGCATTAAGCTTGTAAAATCAAGCCCTCAAAAATTAGAAGGTAAAAGAATTAACTTTCTCCTGGCATTTGACTTTACATCCTTAACTTTTTGTTAATGTTGTTTTTGTATATAACATCCTAATTTTTAAAGGAAATAAAAAGATCTATTATATGCAACTATAACAACCCCTAATCAATTGTCTTCAACAAAGTTTGAATTCTGTATCTTCAGCACTGCAGCACAGACCTTGCCCTCTTGAGCTAAAGGAGTAATTACTAACTATAATTAGTAGCAGTAGGCTTTTACCGACTGTGGATCAGATACTGATGGACGACAAATAACACACTGAAACACTGGTTATGTAAGCATAAATACCTCCATTTCAATAACCCATCCAGGACAATGATCCCTCACTTTCACAGGCCTTGGGAGGCAGGCCAGTCCTCGCTCATAGACAACTCGCCAACCTGAAGCAAATTCTCACCAGCAACTATACACTGCATCACAATAACTCTAACTCAGGAACCAATCCATGCAACAAACCTCAGTGCCAACTCTGCCCACATTTCTACACCAGCAACACCATCTGAGGACCTAACCAGATCACCCGCACCATCACTTGTTCATTCACCTGCACATCTACCAATGTAATATACGCCATCACGTGCCAGCAATGCCCCTCTGCTATATACATGGGCCAAACTAAACAGTCCCTACGTAAAAGAATAAATGGACACAAATCAGATATTAGGAATGGCAATATACAAAAACCTGTAGGAGAACACTTCAAGTAGCAGATCTAAAGGTAGCCATCCTGCAGCAAAAAAACTTCAAGACCAGACTTCAAAGAGAAACTGCTGAGCTCCAGTTCATCTGCAAATTTGACGCCATCAGTTTAGGATTAAAGAAAGACTGTGAATGGCTAGCCAACTGGAAAAGCAGTTTCTCTTCTCATGGTGTTCACATCTCCAGATCAGCTGCTAGAAGTGGGCCTCACCCTCCCTGACTGAATTAACCTTGTTATCCCTAGCCTTATTCTGGCCTGCATATTTATATCTGCCACTGGAAATTTCCACTACATGCATCTGACAAAGTGAGTCTTTGCCCACAAAAGCTTATGCTCCAATACATCTATTAGACCTGCTCAGTCAGGGCTGACTGCTGCCAGGGAACGAGGTACTGCAGGAGCTCCAGGGGAAGAAGCACAGCCAGACCCAACAGTGGCAGCCCAGCTGAGAGGGACTGCATTAGAAGCTTCCAGACCAGAGCGAGGAGATAGAGAGGACTGCCCACAGGCTATGAGTAGGAAGTAGCCCAGGGCAGGGAATTGTTCCCCGGGAGCTTGGTGTGTTGTGGTGGGATTTCCCACTGAGCTAGAAGTGGACTGCTCCACTGCTGACAGGGCCCTGGGCTGGGACCTAATAGAGAGGGAGGGCCTGGGTCCTCCAACCCCTTCTTAGATACCTCCATGGGGGGAGCTTTGTCTATTGTATATGAACTCTGTGGCCATTAGACCACATGTTGGCTATTGACTCTGTGGCCATTGGGCCATTCTACCCTGACCCCAGAGCGGGGAAGTATGTTGACTCTGTGGCCAGTAGGCCAAATTACCTTGAATGTAGAGGAGCCGTATTAACTCTTGGGTCACTAGGCCATACTATTCTGAACACTGGAGATTGTATATTGACTCTGGCCCCTAAGCCTTGCTGTATATTGTCTCTGTGACCGCTAGGCAATACTGCCCTGAATGCAGGTTGCAGTGCATAGACTCTGTGGCTGTTAGGCCACGTTATCCTGAGAGGGAGTTCAAGGGGTCACTGTGGATCTGTCGCCGCCCTCACTAGTGGACAGGCAAGGTGCCCTCAACACCCTCTTAGATCTGAGCTAACATGGACTCATTGCATAATAAAGTGATTTTATAGCAACCCTTTAACCTAATTCATGGCTGTAATCAGCCAGAAACACATGACTGAGTTTAAATAAAATAAGAAAAAATACAAACTTTCATTCCAAACTGTAATTCTATCATTTTGATGAAGGTTGAAAAAAATCCTGTACTCAGAGTCTGCATCTGGGGGAGTGAAGGGAGCTTGGAGCCCAACTCCCACTGAGAGGCTGTACCAGCCAGCAGCCCTTGCTGTGCTGCGGTCTATGGAGGGTGGTTATGTAGGCATGCCCCTTATAGGGAACCCTTATTTGCAAGCTTTCTGAACATATTAGGAGGCATACTGAATACTTGAACTCGATCCCTTCTCTAAACTTATCTTAATCTGTAGTAATCAACACCAGTAAGGAAAGATATATGCACCATTAACTACAATTTACATGTGATAATACACTGTTTTTCTTCATTAGGATTTCCAGTCTCCTTTCCTGGCTCCTAAAGCTTCCTAATGTGTGCTTTCCTGGGGAACATTTAGACAACTGATAGTCCCTGGTATTCTTCTTTGTGTATACAGTGTAATTTGCCTCCCTTTTGCTAGACTTCAAAGACAATGGATCTGATTTTCCATTCATGCCAGTGTGACTGCTTATTTAATGGAGTTAAAGTGAGAGAGAATCAGGCATATGATATCTGGCAGAGATGATAGGAGAGGAGTTGACTGAGTAACAATTAAATGAAAAATCAAAGCCCAACTGATACCCTGAAATAGGGGCAGAAGTTGGGTGGGGTCAAGGCAAAGCCAACTAATGAAAACCACAGAAATATTATCCTTTAACTGTTTCACTCCCAAGGAGAAACATTAACAATCAACACAGTTATGGGGAGGAGTGCGTGAACTAAATGCACACTCATTTATCTCATGTTCAAAAGGTTTTTTTTTTAAACCAGGAAATACAACAGATCCCCATGGGACATTACAGCATAAACATGAGACTGGCATATGTTTACAGTTGACAATGAAAAATCTGGAGAAATTATGTGGATTTCTACACATTTTCCTTATGAGGTATAAGGAAAAACATTTTTTCTGCAGTTACCTCACTGCTCATGCTATTATGCTGTTTCTTCTGTCTCATGGGTCTTCATTCTTATTGATTGTTAGACCAGCTCTGTTGCCTTATTGTCCCCTGTAAGATCTGTCTCAGATTGAGTGGAGGTGAAGATGACTGTTAGTTTGACAGAGGTAGGGACTCCAGAGTAAAACTTTACTCTGGGTATTATGTCTTAGTATTTTCACAGTTACTGTGATGAGTTAGAGAGCTGGCTCTTTAGTCATGTTAAAACAGTGTTTGTCACAGCTGAGGAGTTGGGCCAAAGATGACTTTATCATCTTTCCTCATACATTTTTCAGTATTTGCTCAGTTACCAAATTCCAAACAGCCTTATGGTGCACTGAACTGAACCATTTGCAACAATCCTCCATGAGCAGTTCCGTGATTGAGAAATCATCAAAGTACAGTAGTACCATAATTATGGCCCTGATATGCCAAAGCTAGGAAGAAAGGTGGCTTAGGGTTTTCTTTACCAGCCCTCTGCCACTAGAGGGCAAAGGGAATATCACCAGAATGCTCCAACTGGCCTGCTCTGCTGACTTTTTGACTCCTTTCTTTTTAATGAAGCAACACAAAGGAGTTGCAGTAGTGGTAATGATCTCTCAAATGGACTTAATTTACGGCTCTTTAGGGCTGTGATAGAACAGTCCTGCTTGAGTCCATCCTTCATCTATGGAACAACCTTCTGGCAGGTCCATGAGTATCCTTATTTGGGCAGCTGGAAATCACAGGGCAAAGTTCTTTATTTACTGTTCTTTAAGCCAAGGCAAGATGACTTTATAGCAGTGGACAGTACTGATTGTACTTAACTGATACACAGATTATTGGTTGTTTATACAGAATTACACAATACTATCACATGATTGTAGATCAGTGGTTCTCAAACTGTGGGTCTGGATCCCAAAGTGGATCTAGTGATCCCCTTTGAATGCGGTCGCCAGGGCTAGCTTAGATCTGCTGGGTCCCAGGGCTGAAGTCTGAGCCCTAGTGACCAGGGCTAATGGCAACTCGGTGGCAGACTCAGGTCCCCCGTTGCATGGGACTGAAATCCGTGAGCTTCAGCTTTGGCTCCCCTGTTCAGAGCAGTAGGGATGGAGCTTTGCCCCCCATCCTGGAACAATGGGACAGAGGGTATGTCTACACTAGAAAGTTAGTTCGAACTAACGGACGTTAGTTCGAACTAACTTTCCTATGCGCTACACTAGCGCTCCGCTAGTTCGAATTTGAATCGAACTAGCGGAGCGCTTAGTTCGAACTAGGTAAACCTCATTTTACGAGGACTAACGCCTAGTTCGAACTAGCTAGTTCGAACTAAGGGCTGTGTAGCCCTTTAGTTCGAACTAGTGGGAGGCTAGCCCTCCCCAGGTTTCCCTGGTGGCCACTCTGGCCAACACCAGGGAAACTCTATGCCCCCCTCCCGGCCCCGGACCCCTTAAAGGGGCACGGGCTGGCTACGGTGCCCGTGCCAGGTGCAAGCCTGCCAGCACCCAGCTAGCAGACCCTGCACCTGGCACGGCACAGAGCCACCCACCCGATGCCCCCCAGCCCACCCCCTCTTGCCGGGACCAGGCTGGCGGCTCCCGGGAGCTTGCCCTGGACCGCAAGAGGCGGGCACCTTCCTGGGCTAGTGCGGACATCGTGGACCTCGTCCACGATCTCCGCACTAGGCACAGGAAAGTGGCCGTCTAGGGCAGGAGAGCTGCCAGCCTGGCCACCCAGGACCAGGTGTGCATGAAAATCAAGGGGGTCCACTGAGACCCCCGACACTGAGCCCTGAGCTTACAATGGCCGTCCTGGGTCAGACCAAAGGTCCATCTAGCCCAGTAGCCTGTCTGCCCACAGCGGCCAACCCTAGGGACCCTGGAGGGGATGGCCCGAAGACAATGACCAAGCCATTTGTCTCGTGCCATCCCTCTCCAGCCTTCCACAAACTTTGGGCAGGGACACCACTCCTACCCTCTGGCTAATAGGACTCCATGGACCCAACCTCCATGACTTGATCTCACTTCCCTTTAAACTCTGTTCTAGTTGTAGCCTTCACAGCCTCCTGCAGCAAGGAGTTCCACAGGTTAACTATTTGCTTTGTCAAGAACAACTTTCTCTTACTAGTTTGAAGCCTGCTACCCATTCCTTTCCTTTGGTGTCCTCTAGTCCTTCTTTATGGGAACTCATGAAGAACTTTTCTGAATGCACCCTCTCCACCCAACCCCTGCTTTTACAGACCTCTATGCTGTCCCCCCTCCGTCTCCTCTTTTCTAAGCTGAACAGTCCCAGTCTCTGTAGCCTCTCTTCATCTGGGACCTGTTCCCAACCCCTGATCATGTTAGTTGCCCTCCCCTCTCCCAGCCTTTCTCTTCCCCTCTCCCACCTCCTTTTCCCAGTCTCCCCCAGTTTTTTTCAATAAAGACAGAGTCAATGTTGGAAGAAACGTTATCTTTATTTTGTACATCAAGAAGAAGGGGGGCTAGGGAAGGGTAAGTGGAAGGAGGTGAGGGAGGAATGGGGTACGAGCCCCCGATGGGGAGGACTGGGCTGGCTCTGCGGGCTTCTGGGGGTGGAAGCTCTCCTGCAGCCCCCCAATTACTCCCTCTCCCCAGATGGCAGCCTGCGGCAAGTGCAGCCGGGCTGATGGCCGAGTGGTGTGATGTGCCCAGTGTGGGCACTCAGGGCACTCCAAGCCAGAACTTCTTTGCAAGCGGGGCACCCCTTAGAACTGTGTGTCCGGGGTGGGGGTCGGGACCCTTTAAGCGCAGCCCTCGGCTAGCCTGAGACAGTATCTCCATGCTCTAAGTCCTCCTTTTATGCCCTGCCGGCACTGCTTCCGGCCATCCTTAAGCCCTGTTCAGAGTCCACTCAATGTGGACTTACTAGTTCGAACTAGCAAAACGCTAGTTCGAACTAGTTTTTAGTTCTAGATGCGTTAGTTCGAACTAGCTTAGTTCGAATTAACTAATTCGAACTAAGTTAGTTCGAACTAGCGCTGTAGTGTAGACGTACCCAGAGGCATTAGCACCCACTGTGTGGAGCAGTGGTGTTTGGGCAGGTGTAGGCATCATTCCCCCCTCATAGGTCCAAGTATTTTTTGTTGTCAGAAGGGGACCGCATGAATGTAATGAAGTCTGAGCATCCCTGTCGAACATGGTCCTGCGTGATGTAAATGAATATATAAATAAATAAATATTGGTATTGCTGCATGTATATCTGAGGCTACGTCTACACTACAAAGAAAAGTCAGAAAAAGATACGCAAATGGCGAACTGCAATTTGCATATTTTTTCCCGCTTTTCTTCTGAAAGAGGCTTTTCCGGCATTTGGCCCATCTATACGGGACCAAATGTTGGGAAAAACCCCTTTCGGAACATCCCTTCTTCTTTCTAAAACAAGGTTTACAGGGATGCCAAAAACGTGTCTGCTTTTCTGAATAGTTTTTTGGAAAAGCAGATGCGTTCCTTGAAGATGACAGAGCTTTTCTGGATACCTCTGGTATCTTGGAAAAGCTCTGTAGTCTAGACCTAACCTCAGTGTTAAGCTCGCTGCTTCTCATTCACTTACTTCAGTCTAAAGAACAGCAAGAATATTCTTCTTTTCAAGAATACTTATCTTTTCTGAGCTTAAGTGACACTTGTCAAGTTTATATCCATATAGTCTATTATTAGCTGAACACTGGTTCTGGGACTCTTTATAGATTTTCCCACATGGAAGATAGTTACAACTATTATACTTAGCATGACTTCACCTTTCTTGTGATAAATCCTGAAAATTAACAAACTGGATCATGCAGATTACAAATGGAAACTGCCTTAGACATTGTGAATATTCTGGTTTTGGAATGCTGCCAATTAGGGTATGTCTTTTCCAGAGGTACTCAACTTTGGAAGCCCCAGGTTCCACAATGATACTCACAGCACATGCTGAGAGCCACAACTTAAGTGTGGTTGCATATACATGCAAATATATATATGCAAATAGCTTCTTTCACACTGACCAGCATGAATACAAAGATTAAGGCAAGACTATACAACAAACATTTAAGTCAATTCTGCTGATATTAATAACATTCAATATTTACTCAATTTCCACCCATATGACAACACTTTTAATGAGCAATGATAGTCCAGGAATGTAACTATTAAAACACATATCAGTAGAAGTCCATTATATTGACTACTTTATTGTTTTGGCTCCCACCTGCGGGCTGCGTGTTGAGCCCCACATAAACCCAAACCGCACTGCAGGCCACAAACAAATGGGCTGCAAGTTGAGTAACCCTGGGCTACACTGCACCTTTTATATTGGACTAAGCTAGTATCCCCCGGGCCTCCTCACAAGGGGCCTCTGCAGTGGCCCAGTGTGCCTTTCCTTCCCCATGCCTCCCTTTCTCTGCCCTCCTTTCCCCTCTTCCCTTCCCTCCTCCCCTGCAGACACAACTGTATCATTGGAGCAGATGTGACTGGGGAAGGAACCTGTGAGGGTGAGGGAGGTGAAATGGGAAGGATGAAGGGTAGGAGATGCTCAGGGATGGGGCTGGGATTGGCATCTGCCTCGGGTGCTCCCACCCCCTTTTGTGCAGTACCCTCAGTGGCCATGGGGGGCTAAGGGAAGAAGGCAGGGGGGTAGGAGTGGGATGGGGATCAGGGGTGGCAGCAGGAGCGGCCACCAGATGGTTAGGGTGGCAGTGAAAGCTGTGCAAATGGTCTGGCCCTGCTACTGCAGCTCCTGCCAAGTGTTTCGGTGCAGCTCCAGGTCTGCCTCCAGTCTGTGGTTCTGCTGGTCCAGGAAGCACTGCAGCGCACGCAGGTAGGCAATGTGCTCCCACTGCAGGTCTTCCTGGTCTCGCCTTCACCTGTGGGTCATGTGGGGTTGGGAGGATGGCATGGGAGACATGGCTCACTCCCCACTCACAGCAGGTCCAGCTGTGAAGAAGAAAGAGAAGGGCAGTCATCCCTGGAGATACTGTGCATGAAGCCTAGCCCGCATCTCTGAGCTGACACCGAAAGGTCTCAGGTCAGATGGAGGGGATGGGCTTTGAGCAAGGCTACCTGAAGCTGGACAGCGGGCCCTTTCCTGCAGGGACACCGATGTCCCAGAGGGGAGCTGCACTTCCTCAATGCTCCGGGGGCAAGCAGGCATGGGAATGTGCCAGCCAGGCCAGGAGCCTGTGGGTCAGGGGGGCAACTGGGTGGCTCAGCTTCTTTCCATACTGCACACACACCAGGTCTGGCAGTTGTGGCATCCCGCACAGAGGGAGGATTTATATCCCTGCCTGCTGGGAGAGAAGGGGGGCAGGGTATTTGAGGGAGGTGTGTGTGTGTTAGTGGCAGATGCCGCTTGTGGGAAGGCTGTACCTGGGGCCCTTCCACTTCCTTCCCCTCTCAGCAGGCTCTCCTGGCATGGGCTCAGTGTCCTCTGCCTTGCCACACTGTTCCAGGGAGCAGATGTCCATGTGCCCTGTGCAGCACTGCTCTCTCTCTCTCTCTTTCTCTCTCTGTATCCATGTCCCCAGCCTCCTTACAGTGGTGGCTTGTGGTGGGAGGTTGGGAGGGTGTCCCCCGCTGGTGTTGGGAGTAAGGTAGGTCTTTCCAGACACCCTGTGAGCAAGAGCACTAGGGTCCTCTGTTGCATCCTCCTGGGGCTGTCTGCCCTTGACTGGCGCCCCACATGCACAGACTTCTGCATGTTCCCCAGGCTGGGACGGCCAAGTGAGGATCACACAGCAGCCCCTCACTGCCTGCCACCTCCAACTGGATGTGCCTAGAGAAAGTAATGGTACTCCCCGATGGGCCTTCCCCTGCTTCGGACAAAGCCTGGGAGACATCCTGGGAGGAGGGTCCCAGCTCTAGGGTGAACATGACCTCCTGGCTGGCAGGCATTGAGATGGTGCCGGCCTCCTCTGGCTCCTCCTCACTGGCTCTGACCCCAGAGGGAGATGACAGGTGTTTTCAGCCCAGAGTCCACAACGAGGAGGTAGGGGAAGGGACTGACCTCCCCCAACCCCCCACAAGGATGCAGAAGACTTGGTCATAATAAGGGCAGGTCTGTGCTGCCCCAGAGCATGAGCTGTGCTCCTTGGTATAGGTCTGGCTGAGCTCCTTGATTGTCATGCACACCTGCTCTTGGCCCTTGTGGCCCAGGCTATAAGCCATCTGGCAATAGACATCTGCATTCCTTTGCCTGTTGTGGAGATCCTGGAGGTTTGCTTCCTCTCTCCAGACCTCAATGAGGTCCAGGAGCTCCACTCCAGACTAGTAAGGTGCATGCCTCTTTCAACCCTGGGCAGGGTCCTGGAAGCTGGCTGTCTGCTCAGCTGCAGCTGGGGAGAGCTCGGACGGAGCATGGGGGTTGCTCATGGCAGCAGGGCCAGCTGTGATGGCTGTTGCTATGTGACACAGGGCTGTCAGGGCCTGTGTTATGCCACAAGCCCTTTCCCCTGTGGCTATGGCTTTAAGGGCTGCAGGGGGAGAGGAATTATAGAGTTCCGATGAGTGTGGACAGAGTGACCAGCAGGGCACCTGTGGGAAGCCCTGGAGGCTACTTATTTCAATAAAATAATTCAAGCTGACTTGTCTACACATGCCCTATTTCGAAATAGCTGTTTTAAAATAGGCATTATTCCTCATAAAACTATGGTTACAGAATTTGAAATAAGAGCCCATTTCTTCAAAATTATTTCAAAATAACTGGCTTGCTGTGTAGACTCTAGTTATTTTGAAATAACACTGCTGTGTAGACATGTCTTTAAAGAGGAACTAATGTCTTTGGGTATGTCTACACTACCCTCCTAGTTCGAACTAGGGGGGTAATGCAGGCATACCGCACTTGCAAATGAAGCCCGGGATTTGAATTTCCCGTGCTTCATTTGCATAAACTGGGCGCCGCCATTTTTAAATCCCTGCTCGTTGGAACCCCGTGCCGCGCAGCTACACGCGACACGAACTAGGTAGTTCGGACTAGGCTTCCTAGTCCGAACTACCGTTACTCCTCATTCCACGAGGAGTAATGGTAGTTCGGACTAGGAAGCCTAGTCTGAACTACCTAGTTCGTGCCACGTGTAGCCGCGCGGCACGGGGTTCCAACGAGCAGGGATTTAAAAATGGCGGTGCCCAGTTTATGCAAATGAAGCACGGGAAATTCAAATCCCGGGCTTCATTTGCAAGTGCGGTATGCCTGCATTACCCTCCTAGTTCGAACTAGGAGGGTAGTGTAGACATACCCTTTATGATCTTACTTAATGAAATGAGAGGATTCAGTAGTAAGTTTTCTGGAAAGATCTGTATGTATGCATTTAGATATAGCAAACAACCAAAACCACTTGAAACCTAAGTAACTGATACACTTTTCATCTTTTTGGAGGAACTAAAAGACACTTAAAAATAAAATGTAGTTGCTATGTAATACAGGTGACAAATCCTAAAGATAATGGATTTGTTCCATATTGGAAATACAGCCAAAGAGCCCATGGATGGAATTTAAGAGAAACTTTTATGTTTGAAAAAAATAGAAACTTTTATGGCTTGTCTGAATAAGAAATGGAGGGCTGGATACTAAGTATTTAACATAGGTTTCACTTTTTAAAATTAAATTAAAGAATGGTGACATTGTTTGTTAATTTATTTGCTAAATTTATTTCCTGGTTTTGTAAATGGAGAGAGACATGCTCTGAAATGGAAAATATTAGAGTTAAAAATACTTTAACTTATCTTTCGGAATGCAGAGCCAATTAATTGCAATTCCCACAGTTTTACAGATGTTCAACAGTGGCATAGATTTTAGAAGGAAAAACTGGCCATCTTCATAATTTCTGTTTAGGCCTTAGACAAGTCTTGTGTATCTATAAAATTGTAGAAGGAGTAAAATAATTGAGAACTGCATTTGCAATGTGTTCCGCAAATTTGGGCAGAGTACTTGCCCATGCACACAAAGCTCTACTGTCTATCTCTAAAGCAACTCACCTTTGGGAATATAAAGTCAAAGCAGAAAAATTGAGAATTTAATGGTCTACCATTATTGTTAAAATCACAATGACGGGCCATGATCTTTGAGTACAATTTTGATCCTTATGGAGTAACTGAAATTATAGCATTTCATACCTTGACTATATTATAGGGAATAAAACATCTGTCTAAATATTAGAGATATAAAATCCTCAAAATAAAGATATTTGAGAATATCTTGCACAGAGCACCTTTCCACCTGCTTGCTTAGTGTAATGCAGTCATTATAGCAATAAATGTTTCTAATAAAGTATGAAAATGGATTGTTTGCTTTGCTGCTTGTATGAACTCTCATTTTTCTTTTTATTATATTGAATCTGACATTTGCTTACCCTTTATCAGTGGAATATTTAATCAACTCCAATCTGTAAGAAGCAAGAGGAATTTCTATTTTATTTAAAACCTGTCCCATATGAAAAAGGACTGGGAAATAGCTCATGCTGTGTATGGTAAGCATGAAGAGTGTTAGAGTTACAATCCTGAATATTTATCTAGTCTACAGAAAAAGATAGTTCTAAATATGTACAATGCCATCTGTGTCTCCTTCAATTGCTTAAAGCAATACTCAAAAAGATTTAATAATTTTATGTTTCTAATTTTTATCTGCAGTACATAATCAATAGATTTAAAATATTCAATTTCATTAGGCTATTTTCAGTATTTTCAGAAAGATCCTGTGGAATATTTCCCTCTATTCCTTTTGCTCTATTACCTTTAAGAAACATCATACCTATATCTCCAGTAATTTATCTGGGTCATTCACCAAAATACTCAATATAAACAGTCTGTGCTTCATCTCTTTCTGTATTTTGGCTAATCTTCTGTTTCAAACCATCTAATGACAAATGCTAGTTATCTGGAGGAACATGGCTTTCAGACCAATACGGTATGATTTATGGTTTCTGTTCTACAAAAAGTATCATGAGCTCACAGAAGTGAAAACTTCCAAATAGGTATCTAACTTTTGTAATAACTGCATCTAACATCATGTCTGCATATATATATATAACAAATAGTGTGAGTGATGTGTTACTATACAGTGCATAGCTTGATATGGTTTTGTTTTGTTTATGAATTTGGCTTGGATCTGTTTCAAATGTCATACCCATTCAGTTGCTATAGTCTAATGTTCCTAAATACAAGCCTGTACTGAACATTGTTAGTTAATTATTTCAATAAAATATTTGTTTCAATTTTACTGACGATATGCAGTGCCTCTGCCACTTTTAACCATTTTAAATGACCATATTAGCAAATATAAGTAAATGAACTTGAGATTTCCAACTTACAAAAAAGATCGACCAGAAAACAACTAGTTGTACAATACAAGAGCAAGGGGACACATGATTAAATTAAAGGCCAATACTTTGAACAAATAAAATGAAATCCTTCTTTACACAATGCATGTTCAGTCAGTGGATTTCACTACCACGGGGGGTCATTGAGACAAATGCTGTGGCTGGATTTAATAAAAGGACTGGGTAATTTTATGACTATTATTAAAATATGTAGCTCGGCAAGCTAAGATAATGGTCAGTGGGGTAATCAAACCTCATGCTTCAGTTTGTAAGGTGGGAGTGAGAAACCTTTCTCTGTTCGTAGTGCTAAATACACTGGCTTAGTGATATATGGCAGTTTCATTTTTTTTTTAATAATCAGGTACTACTCATAGTTATGACATTAGACAGACTAGACCGATCACTGATCTTACCTGGGATGACAATTCTTAGGTTCTTAGGAAAAAAAGAGTAACTAAAAATCTTATACAAATATAGCCTGAATCTTCCATTTTTGAAAATCTGTAATGCGACCTTTCAGTAGTGACAGATCTCTGTTCCTGTCCACGGCAACATGATCCTGACCATTCCTCTTCTATGCATGAATCTGGCTATGGAAGAAGCTATTTGCAAACACAGTCTGTGTTTAAGCTAGATTTTGTTCAATGTACAGATTTAACTCCATTTTTTCCTGTCACAGGATTTCCACTTCTGCACCCTGAATGGGATCCCTAGTCTTTTTTTCCCAGGACTTTACAGATCAACAAAAAGTGGAGAATTTCTTTATATTTTATTATATGGATTCTAATACTTGTTACCTAGGGAGGATCATCTTTACAATGATGTTATTAAGGTATGGGACTTGTCCTGCATACTTAAATGAATTCACTCTACAGTTTATTGAATGTCATGTTTCATAAGATATCAAGACCGGAAAAGAAATATGAATCAGATAAGGATAATTGAAAAAAAATCTTTTCAAGTAAAATTAGCGAGCCTTCATGATGTGTTCTGTTGAAGTCAGAAAAGCAAAATTTGGAGAATGATTTAATTAGGAGCCTGCCAGTGAGATACAGAGTCTTTCACCTCTAGGTAAAGTGGCATGACTCCAGCTCTGGTTGATAACAATTAGAAAGTTGACTATCTGGCTGCTGCTAGGTTACCTTTGTGAAGTAGATTGTTGGTCTCAGTCCAAGTTTAGTGTGCATCATAAAAGTTAACATTACAATTGGCACTCATTGATACCTTTTTTTAGCAGTCCCAGCTGAGAAACCCATGATTCTGAATGGGCATGGATACTGACCTAGTTTCTCACTTCTGGAAAGATGCCAATGTACATTGGGGAAGTTTGCACTGCTATTGCTCACTTCATTTAGAAGAAAAATAGACAACTTTGGTTTGCAGTACCAGCATCTTTTCCAAGCATCAAATTGACTTCGAAAGAAGAAAATAAAGAGAACCTGGTTGTGAATGTCAGAATTATTCCTGGTATAAATGTATTTAAATACTACTTCCCAAACAGTTGCATTCAAACACCTCTGAATTGTCAACATATTTATAAAAGAGTTAAATGCTTGTTACTGCACTTTAGTCAGCTTTGATCTACAGTTGTTTCTCTTGGATCCAGTGATGTTAATTTCAGATATGAAAATCAGAAATATATATTCATACACACTAGTCTAACTGCATATTGTACAAGTAGCATGAGAGCAAAACTCACAGTTCTAAAAATCACAGGTTTCTATCACCTGAGCTAATGATGACTCCCTATTGCCTGTGAGAAATAGGAGGGATTTTATCCTATTTCAGGCCACCTACAAGATGTTGAGAGAAGAGCAAACACTTGGGATGACAGGATCCCTTTAGCTGAAGTCTGTGGTATGCATTTATAAAGTTAGTATGTTAGAGAACTGCCACACTTTGGAGATTTGGCATCATTTTATTAAATTAACATTTTTTTGCCAACAAAAACAGAAATCTATGTTTTTTTAATAGTTAGGCTTTGCATTTTAAACATATTTTAGATGAATTGTTAAAAGCACAAGGAAACTTCTTGGCATTGAACAAAAGGACCATTATAATTCTGCAGTCAGCTTTATTATTGTAAGTACTGTAATGAATTCTACTTTGGAGCTCACTTGAAGACCACCCAGACATTTTTTTTGGGTGCAAAATCAATCTGTCTACTTCCCACGGGTCTTCAAAACTCTGCACTGATTTCCTGTTTTGTAAGATCTAAATGATCCGAATCCAGATCAATGGAGAAATTATTTATCACCTAATTTCTCACAGTAGCGGACAAGGTCAGTTGGGATGCTGCTGCCACCAGTTCATAGTATATAACTTTCTGAAGTTAGTGGCAGGTCTTCAGTTCAGGCCCCCTTCCTTTGGGATATCTAGGCCATATGTGGTCTGCCAAACCTAGGACTCCTGAGCTGCAAGGACACAATGGAAAACCCATTGATTTTGTTGAGAGAGAGATTGAGGTGGTCACATGTTAAGTTTTGTTTTTGCAAGACTTGTTATTTTTGCGTTCCCCAAAGCTAAATCCAACTCCCCCCTCAGGCTTTGTGATGGACAACATTTGGCTGTCATTCCTTCAGTATGAAATAGGTAAGGCTAACTGTCTCTGTCTCTTAATTGAGGACTGCATGGAGAACATCTGACTGACATTGTTTCTAGCAAGTAGTACGCCTGTCTGCTTATCAGATTATGACAGGTCTGTTAATGAGAATCAAGACCCGAGTCTCCCCCTGACTGCAATCTGAAGGCTTAACTGGGGGATAACTGACTGTGCACTTGGTCAGTTAAGACTTAATTAGTAACCAAAAGCATGGACCTAGTAATGGTCAATGCTCAGTTAAAGGAGGGATTCTTCAGAAAAGTGGAAGCTCCTGAGCAGGGGAGCTTCCAAAGGAGCTAAGCAGAGGTGATGCCGAGCTCTTGGGTGAGCCATTCAGGGCAGGGAGCATGTAACAGATGCTCCTGAAGATGGGAAAATTCTAGTGGGAGACTTGCTGTTGGTAGACATCCAGAAAGGCCTGGCCTCAGCATGGGTAGGGCCCAAATAATGTCAGGAAGCCGTACCTGCTAGATGCAGAGCTCTGTTCTGGGGAAGCGCTCCCCTTCACAGGCCTCCAAGAATCCCACTCTTGAAGAGAACTCCATTGAGGCAGTAGCAGGACATGTCCAGGGGTGGGGCCCTGAGCTGAGAGTTTCCCAGGTGAAGTACTTGGATAGAAGCTAATAGTGGACACAAGTGAGATGTGATGGGCTGGGTCTGATTCAGTTTCTCTGATAGGAAGCTGGGATGAGAGTTTGGTTTTTGCCTTGTGGTTGTTACCCTTTTTGTTAAATAAATAAGATCCTCCAAAGAGAACACTCCTTAATATCTGAACCCTGCTTGGACTTACCGATATACAAGAGAAGGAAAATAAGGAAGGCCCTCACCTCTGCACCAGCGTCAACATTATGGGGCATGCAGGAGCCGTCTGCACTATCACACTGCTACTCTTTTCAGCATGGAGACTGATGGGTAGAAGATCTGAATTCTACTTTTACGAATATGGAGAGGGCTAGATGTCTGTGTAACAGATTATCATCTCCCCACTTGTCCCCTCCCCTGTCCCCAAGGTTGGAATAGTATTTCAGTTTTTAAAATATTGGATTGGATTATAACCTGGTCTCTTCCCCTTTTCCAGTTTAAATCAAACCTCTATACTGTGCCAGTACAGAAAAGTAGAGCTCACATTTTTATTTATATAATGCTGTGACGGGGCGGGACCCGCATATCCCGGGGAAGCAGGCCCACCCCGCACTGATCCCGCGATCACCCTGTCACTAATGGGGGCGGCGCGGGGCTCGGGGGGAGCGTGCGCGCAGTGTAGCGCGGCGGTGGCTAAGCTGAACGGTGGAGCAGAGGGTGCCACAAGGAAACTGCTGGCGGGAGGTGAGGGGGGGCAGGGCCGCAGGGGTTGGTGTCGGCCGACGGCGGTGATGTCTGACGTCCCCACAGCGGCCGCGGGAGATTTAAATGGAGGAACGGAGGAGCCAAAACGGGGGGGGAGTGCAGAGAGGAGCAAGGGTGGAGAGGAGGAGAGCGTAGATGAATCGGAGACAAACAACAGCAGGGTGGAAGTAGCCCAGGGCAGGGCAAGGAGCCGGCGCACCGGTGGGTTGAGGGTCGTTACCCCTCCGGTGGGACAGGTCCTTGGGAGTCTGTCCTTAGGGCCCTGGGCTGGGGTCCGGGAGAGAGGGTGGGCCCGGACCCCCCTCCCCGCACTTCCATGGCTGTAAACACACTGACACGGAAAAGGGGACTGTGACTAAGGGACACAAAGGGAAGGAAAGGAGGGGGAGCAGGACGAACCCCCACAAATGCAAACGATTGAATAAGAACCAATGTAGCATCACACTATGTAGATGTGCTCTGAACAGAGTTAAATGTGACGTCAGCTGGCTGACCTGAACTTTGCCTATGCAAGCACTTACAATGTTCCTGTCACTGGTGGAGCTTAAAGCCTGATAGCAATGGTAGGGAGTTGTAGCAAAGTCTCCACATTCTTCTCCAAATGAGTGATATTATGCTCTATCTCCCACTGGCATGATGACCCCAAACCATGGGCTAAATTCAGCTGTTCACTATTAAGGGAAGGGAATATAGAGATTAGTTTTATATCTTCTTCCAGTGTATTTGTTTAGGACCTTGATAAAATGCTCCTTTTCTCAGTTTCTGAATAATGCCTGTTACGCCTGATGGTGCTCCATTACTCTGAGAGGGCATGGCCAGCCCCAGTCTTCATGTGCTAGCTATTCAGTAGACATGGGGGAAGTGCAAGCTGGAACTCTCATTGCAAAGTGTCTGCAGCATACTCCCTATGGGTATGTCTACACTACCCTCCTAGTTCGAACTAGGAGGGTAATGTAGGCATACCGCACTTGCAAATGAAGCCCGGGATTTGAATTTCCCGGGCTTCATTTGCATAAGCGGGGAGCCGCCATTTTTAAAACCCCGCTGGTTCGAACCCCGTGCAGCGCGGCTACACGGGGCTCGAACTAGGTAGTTCGGACTAGAATTCCTATTCCGAACTACCGGTACACCTCGTTCCAATAGGAATCCTAGTCTGAACTACCTAGTTCGAGCCCCGTGTAGCCGCGCTGCACGGGGTTCGAACCAGCGGGGTTTTAAAAATGGCGGCTCCCCGCTTATGCAAATGAAGCCCGGGAAATTCAAATCCCGGGCTTCATTTGCAAGTGCGGTATGCCTACATTACCCTGCTAGTTCGAACTAGCGGGGTAGTGTAGACATACCCTATGATATTCTTTCTATATCACTGCTTTATAAGAAGAATACCAGACTCCAAGTATCAGCTTAGCTGCTACAATTCCTTTCCCCCACAGTCCTCCTCATAGCAGTAAACTGCTACTTTGCTCTGTTTTATTTTTTACCTTGATCTCACATGAAAAACAGGTAAAGTTACAGTGACCAGAGTTTCAAAACTGTCTGGGAAATGCACACGCTCCAACAGTGAAGTACAATGGCCTGAGTGCAACAATCCTTCCTTTCCTTCCTTCCCACTATAAAAGGTTTCTCTGTGTACTGTGAGAAATAGAAAAGATCCTGCTGTGGATCTTCTTTGGTGTGCATGAAGGAGAAAATGTTTTATCTACTCAGGTGAAAGAACAGGAATTTCTATTATATGCTGCATTATAGGTTGGAATCATTTTGCAATATAGGAGAGCTACTTGGACCACAGTGTATGCATTTGAACTTAATGGGTATGCATTACTTTGTCTTTCTAACCCAACTGTTTATGCCAATGAGTAAAGAAGTTATTCTGAAGACTCTCATTGTGCTTTGTCACCAGCTGCTGGCCTCTCCCTGAATAACAATGCTGCTAGGTAACTAATGAGCCCAGCTGGCCTGCCTTGGAAGTGACAGAGTGGCCACAGCTCCTGATGGGCTGCCAAACCCATAGTTATAAGCCTGGCCCCCACAGCAGATCAGTGGCTACTCAACATGTATCATGCCTGAGGCTGCCTTTGTCTTTGTTTCAGTCCCTACTCCTATTTTGTTCCAGCCTACTTCCAGTTACTGTTCCCTTGTGGCTTCAGACTTATGGTTTTACTTCTCACCTCTGGCTTATGACTGGTTGACACTCTGGTTCGAGCATTCAGCTCTTGTCTCTCTGGTATGCATCTCTGACTCTGGTTTGCCTCCTGGCTTTGGCATTTGGCTTCTAATACTGATCCTTAGCTTGTTTCCTGGATTTTGCCAGCCTTAGACTTAGCTCCGACATGTTGAACTCTGGCTCCGACCATTAGGTTTGACGGTCCATGCCTGGTCAGCTACATGCTTAACTTGCAGTGTTGTAACTGTGTTAGTCTGAAGCTATTATAGCGGTAAGGTGGGTGTGGTGATGTCTTTTATTGGGCTGATAGAAACCCTTCAAAATTGTGATTCCCATGTTGCATTTCTTGATCTTCTGCCAATATGATATAATCATAGTATATTTGCGTACATTCTATGGGTTGACACTGGAAAAAGTTCAGAAAAGGGCAACAAAATGATTAGGAGTTTGGAACGGGTGCCATATAAGAGATATTAAAAAGATTGGGACTTTTCAACTTAGAAAAGAGGAGATTGAGGGGGAGTATGATAGAGACCTATAAAATCATGAAAGGTATGTAGAAAGTGAATAGGGAAAAATTTCTTACTTGTTCCCATAACATCAGAATTAGGGGTTACCAAATGAAATTAATAGGTAGCAGGTTTAAAACAAATAAAAGGAAGTTTTTCTTCACACAGTGCATAGTCTATCTGTGGAACTCTTTACCAGAGGATGTTGTGAAGACTAGGACTTTAACAGAGTTAAAAAAAGATCTAGATAAATTTATGGAGGTTAGGTCCATCCATACTTATTACACAGAATGAATAGGAGTAGTGTTTCTAGCCTCTGTTTGTCAGGGGCTAGAAATAGATGACAGGAGAGGGATCACTTGATGATTGTCTGTTCTGTTTACTCCCACTGGGACATCAGTCAGAAGACAGGATACTGGACTAGATGGACCTTTGTTCTGACCCAGTATGTCCGTTCTTATGTTCTTATGGGTCAAATTTCCAAAAGCAGGCCCTAAAATTACATGTACAAAATATTCAGGTGTATGTTCCAGACCCACATTTGCTTATACAAACTGGATAATTACATATCTAGCTTATTATTTGCATGCTTAGTTAATTCACTAGGGCAAATGGCAGGCCAACTGCATGCATAAATGTGGAATATAAGTTAGTTTTTCATGTTCAGTTTTTCATACATTCATAGAAACTCACAATAAAGAAGACCTTCTGGGTCCATTGGTCCATATCTCCCTGTAGCTATGATGACTGTTCCCTGTTGTATGAATTCTGTTATTTCTAGTTTTAAATATCCCAGTCAGTCCTTCCACTATTTCCCTTGAGAGACTGCTCCACTTCTGAAGCCAATTTTGGCCTCTATGAAATACTGAAGCTCAAAAGTTCCCTGTGTCCTAGAGAGTTGGAACATCTGCTGAATTCATAAGTGACTTGTTGATGGAATTCAGTGGCATAAGAGCCAGGAATTGACCAGCTGTGTTTTTCTGGTATTTTATTTGAAATCAATGAGAATTACTGAAGGGAAGGAAAACATAATCTGTGTCTAGTTTATGCAAAAAGAAACACTGGCACATGATTTAAACGTATTTTTTGTTGATCTGAACACCTGAAGGAGAAGAATGAAGTTTAAAGCACTACTTCCTCTGTCACTGAAGTGTATTGGGAAGAGGTGTGTTTTGATGCCCACATCACTTGCTGTGCCAGAAAAAAGACTGCTTTGGGGGGATAGTGTGTGTATGTGTGAGGGGGTGGGGGGCTGATTTGCAGATAGGGTATATACCCAGGATATAGGAGAAAGGATTTGAACAGAAATCCACCACCTCTCAGGTGAGTATGCTAACTCTTCCACTAGCCCAATTCATATTTAAATTAAGGTAGAACAATTTTGATAAAAGTGTTTTGCGGGAGCCTCAGATTGGACTATTCCATAGCTTAGTGATTGGAGCACTCACCTGAGAAGAGACAAATCCTATTCAAGTCCTTCTTCCCTCTGATGAAGGGGGGCTTAAACTGGGGTCTGTCATAATTGAGTACCTGTCTGCCAGTTTAAAGATGAGAAGGGAAGTCATTTTTTTCATTTGTGTGAATTTGCCTGAGGGGCCCAATCCAGTAGGTTGCCTGTAAACATGGCTACCAGATCAGCCCTGGTACATTATGTAAGTAGCTGAATGCTTGTCTTCCCTGATTTGTGAATCACTCTGTATCCTAGCCAGCAGGGACAGATGACCATTTTGCGGGGCCCAGGGCAGGACAATTTCGTGGGGCCCCCCTTTGCCACGGCGCATGCGCGGGGCTTCTTGAAGCTCAGGGCCTGGGGCGGTCGCCCTGCTCGCCCTGCCCTATATCCGCCTCTGGTAGGCAGGAGATAGGTGCATGGACTCCCAAAGTGAAGCTACAATGTGCATACTCAGAGGCTGAAATGTAGGTGCTAGGAAACCATTTTTTAAGAACATAAGATCGGCCATACTGGGTCAGATCAAAGGTCCATCTAGTCAAGTATCCTGTCTTCTGACAGTGGCCAATGCCAGATGCCCTGGAGGGATTGAACCGAATAGGTAATCATCAAATGATCCCTCTACTCTCATACATTTCCAGCCTATGGCAAACAATTCCTACCCATCCTGGCTAATAAGTATTGATGGAGCTAACCTCCATGAATTTATCTAGTAACCTTTTTTTACAAAAAGTGAGATGCCAAATGATTTTAGGTGCCTCTAGGATTAGGTGACAGCCCAGTGGAAGTTTTGTGAATTGCAGTTGTTCCTAAAAACATAATTTAGGCCTTAAGTACCTGGATTTTAGATTAACTTCTCTAAGTATATAATTCTGTTAACTGGTTAAACAAAAACTGACAATCAACGAGAAGGCGAAGTGGTACATTTAAAAAAGTTGTCACGTGATAATGATCAATAATAGTAATCAACAAATTATTGGATAATTAATACTCATTTTTCAGATCTAAGACATCTTGAGGAGATAATTTAATTAAACTCTTCTGATAGTATTAGTACATTGTTAAATAACAACCAAGGAAATAAAAACTACTGTTTTAACTATTAAAATGAAAGATGCTACTCTCCAGTGCCCACACAATGTATTTTACTCATATATTATCCAGAAATATGCCATGAATATGAAAATTAAAAACACAATATTAAGATTAAAAGATTTAACAAAAAACCAAACAGTCTTTACTAGCAGTTTCCCTGTGTATCACATGTCTAGGAAACATTTGCACTTTGACTTACTATAATACAGTAGAGAAAATAGAGAACAAATACATGTCCCAGACCTGGATAACCTGAAGTTAATTCCACATGTCAAACTGATTGCCTGACAAAAGGCAGGCATATTCTATGATGACATGCAAATAGCACCTCCATCCTGCAGACATCCCCTAATTATAAAAGAGAAATTATTTCCCATGTTCATTGCTAGCAAATGTATGTTACTCTGGTGCACCATAATTTCAGTCTAAGTACTGTATCAAAGTTTGCTGAATGTGAAGCACAAAGCATGTTAGATGTTAAACTGTAATTACAGAAGGAAGTGGATTTCTAAAGTATTATGTTTTCTGATGATATTTTATTTTATTGGTTTTCAAATATACTTAAGAGTGCCAGTCTAAGCAGCTGAGCATATTGGCAAACAAAGTTCCAAAATAACATATGATTTTAATCAAGTAATGTAGAACAGCTTGCTGAACAGGATTAAAAACATTGTAGTCCACAAAGAAGCAGTGATGGATAGGGTACGGCACTAGGACTCGTGAGTTTTATCCTGGGCTCTGCCAGTGAAGTGCTATGTGATTCCTATGTCTCTGTTTCCTTTCCCATGAACTGTAAGTTTTTGGGGTACAAAGTGTCTATTACTGAATGTTTGTACACTGCTAGAACAATGGGAGGCTTGATTTGAGTGGATGGATCTAGGCCCCACAGCAATACAAACAAATAAGAATAATATGTTAATTGCGTAGCTGAAGCAGAAGTACCTTAACTTGACTTTTGGCGCTGTCCACACTGCAGGAAGTTGAAGGGAGAAAACTCTTCCTGCGACTTCCCTTACTCCTCATGGAAGCAGGACTACTGGCATCAACCGGAGTGCCCCTCTCACTTCAAATTAGAGTGTCTTCACTAAGCCCGCTAAAAGTGAATAAGAGAGAAAGGGTATAAAAACAGAACATGAAGCAGAGGAAACACTAAGGTATACATTCTGTTTTTCTGTAGCAGAGTCAGTAGCAGCTGTGTGTTCATATGAAGGCCGACGATGGCAGTAAAGAGGAAATGGTGATTAGCTTTTACTTTATTCTTGCAACAGGCCCAAATGTGCTCATAATGCCCTTTGGTTTTAACCCGTGTAAGATTTCTTAAAAGAGGCATTTTCTTTTAAGCATGTGATCTTTACAATTCCGCCAGTCTCAGATTTGTGTTATCATACCATCACTATTTTGTCTGTCATGATTTTTCCATGATACATACTATTTTTATGGCTGTTTTTCTATGTTCACTCATGCTATGGAGGAAAGCAGAGATTTGCAGAAATGAACCATGTGAAACTCTGTATGGGTACGTCAACACTACAGCGCTAATTCGAACTAACTTAGTTCGAATTAGTTAATTCGAACTAAGCTAATTCGAACTAACGCGTTTAGAACTAAAAACTACTTCGAATTAGCATTTTGCTAATTCGAACTAGCATGTCCACATTAACTGGACCCTGAACCGGGCTTAAGGATTGCCGGAAACAGTGCCAGCAGGGCATCAGAGGAGGACTTAGAGCGTGGAGATGCTGTCTCAGGCTAGCCGAGGGCTGCGCTTAAAGGGTCCCGACCCCCACCCCGGACAGACAGTTCTCAGGTGTGCCCTGCTTGCAAAGCAGTCCTGGCTTGGAGTGCCCGGACTACCCACACTGGGCACATCACACCACTTGGCCATCAGCCTGGCTGCACTTGCCGCAGGCTGCCATCTGGGGAGAGGGGGCAATTGGGGGGCTGCAGGAGAGCTTCCACCCCCAGAAGCCCACAGAGCCAGCCCAGTCCTCCCCATCGGGGGCTCGTACCCCATTCCTCCCTCACCTCCTTCCACTTACCCTTCCCTAGCCCCCCTTCTTATTGATGTACAAAATAAGGATAACGTTTCTTCCAACATTGACTCTGTCTTTATTGAACAAAACTGGGGGAGACTGGGAAAAGGAGGTGGGAGAGGGGAAGAGAGAGGCTGGGAGAGGGGAGGGCAACTAAAATGATCAGGGGTTGGGAACAGGTCCCATATGAAGAGAGGCTAAAGAAACTGGGACTTTTCAGCTTAGAAAAGAGGAGACGGAGGGGGGACAAGATAGAGGTCTCTAAAAGCATGAGTGGGGTGGAGAGGGTGCATACAGAAAAGTTCTTCATTAGTTCCCATAAAGAAGGACTAGAGGACACCAAAGGAAAGGAATGGGTAGCAGGCTTCAAACTAGTAACAGAAAGTTGTTCTTCACAAAGCAAAGAGTCAGCCTGTGGAACTCCTTTCTGCAGGAGGCTGTGAAGGCTACAACTAGAACAGAGTTTAAAGAGAAGTGAGATCAAGTCATGGAGGTTGGGTCCATGGAGTGGTATTAGCCAGGGGGTAGGAGTGGTGTCCCTGCTTTGTCACTGTCTTCGGTCCATCCCCTCTAGAGTCCCTAGGGTTGGCTGCTGTCGGCAGACAGGCTACTGGGCTAGATGGACCTTTGGTCTGACCCAGGACGGCCATTGTAAGCTCAGGGCTCAGGGTCGGGGGTCTCAGTGGACCCCCTTGATTTTCATGCACACCTGCTCCTGGGTGGCCAGGCTGGCAGCTCTCCTGCCCTAACTGGCCACTTTCCTGTGCCTAGTGTGGAGATCGTGGACGAGGTCCACGATGTCTGCACTAGCCCAGGCGGGTGCCCGCCTCTTGCGGTCCCAGGCAAGCTCCCGGGAGCCGCCAGCCTGGTCCCGGGAAGAGGGGGAGGGCTGGGGGGCATCGGGTGGCTGGCTCGATCCGTGCCAGGTGCAGGGTCTTCTGGCTGGGTGCTGGCAGGCTTGCACCTGGCATGGGCACCGTAGCCAGCCCGTGCCCCTTTAAGGGGTCCGGGGCCGGGAGGGGGGCAGTAGAGTTTCCCTGGTGTTGGCCAGAGTGGCCACCAGAGAAACCTGGGGAGGGCTAGCCTCCCACTAGTTTGAATTAAGGGGCTACACGGCCCTTAATTCGAACTAGTAAATTCGAACTCGGCTTAATCCTTGTGGAATGAGGATTACCTAGTTTGAACTAAGCGCTCCGTTAGTTCGAATTAAATTCGAACTAACGGAGCGCTAGTGTAGCGCCTATGAAAGTTAGTTCGAACTAACTTTGTAGTGTAGACATACCCTATGTGAGCAAGTGTACCAGGAATAATTTTCCTGAACACATGCTGGCAGGTTTCAGGGTTCCAAAATAGCTCTAGTCTGATAGTCCTCAATACATTTTGGCTCAAACTGTGTTTTCATGGCACGGATCCCTGTTAGGCATTGAGCCTGCATGGAACTCAGGGACACTGAATGTGCTGTACTACTTTAGTGTGGAACAGGTGACTCTATGTCCCTTCCTCATGTCCTTTGGATTGGCTCTTCCCACTGGAATAATAGCAGGAAGCAGTCATTAATTAAGAAGTGTCTCTTGACTCATTTACAAAGAGGAAATTCCTTGCACTGTTCCTTCACTTTACATAGCAGCCAAAATCTGGCCCTTTTAATGTAATCCATTTACAGATTGTGGATTATATTCAGTAACTTTATGGGCACAATGTGATGTGGAAGTGGTGCTAATGTTAATAAATTAGGAGTTTTATTGGTACAGCAGACTGCATTTAGATGATTATGGGCATGGATGGGATTTCCTCAACATATCCACTTTGCATTACTTTTTTTAGTGACTGGATGAAAAAATCTGAGATAGCATTGCTGAGGTCTCCCTTTCATCCTCCAAACTTAAACGGATATTTGTCCTTTTTTTAAAAGCAGGAAATTATTAGTTATTTTGCATAATCTGAGGATGTAGTGTATCTTTCTCATGGTGATAAAAATCTGCATTTCAATTTCTTCCCTGTTGTATTGTATATGCTAAGTTAACTATAGCTTTGTGACTCTCTTTGCCATTGATTTACCTACCTAAATGTGTTTTCAGCAGAGTCTGAGCATGTTATCACCATGTTTCCTTTTCTAGTGAGCTGTGGAAGATATATTTAAAGTTTTACAATTGTAATTGTCCTTAATTTGTCTGTGATTTAACTACTTGTGGAAGGCACTTGAGTGACAAGCCAAAAGGATGATGTTATCTAGCTATCAACATAGAAACTGCAGTATCAGCCTCATCAGGATTTCCTGACAACTAATCTCATCTCAGAACTGGTGAGACCCCTTGGAATAGGTTATTCTCTTTCAGTCCCTGGCATCTCTGCTGTGAGGCCCTAAATTGTCAGGTAGAACTAAGTGTGGGATGATGGCTTTTGTAATATGGTGATGCAATATAAATTACAGGTTGAACCTCTCTAGTCTAGCATCCTTGGGACCTGAGCGGTGCCTAACCAAAGAATTTGCCGAACCACAGAAATTCGATTGTGTCTGGCAGAATTACCAACACTTCCATTGCTTAGAGGGCTCTTAGAAGATAGTTAGGGGTAAAATAGAGCTAAATAAGAACACAGCACAATGAGAGTCAGGACTGGTTAAGATAAACAAACTTTATGGGATGGCAGGAAACTTGGCCACATCCATGATACGTGGACATCCTGCTAACTAAAATCATGCCAGACCATCGATGTTGCTGAACTAAAGAGGTACACTAAATTCATGCACATGTTGTTAATAAAGCATTTAATGGTAACAATTTTTAGGCACCACTGTCCTAAGCTAGAGTCAAATTAGTGACCAAGAAATTAAAAATAATTTGTTTGATGCCCTGCTGCTCTTCTGCCCTAACATTCTCCTTCACAATAGTTCTCAGAGTATTAAAATACATGTTTTTCAGGAGGGGCTGGGGTCAGGAATCAGTAGACTGTACTTGCTGTTTACACCAAGAAAACATGGCCTTGCATGCTGACAGTGATTTATTGTCTGAGATCTCAAACTGTCCTTATTGGCTTTCTTTTGTGATAGCAGAAGCAGAGCTATTGTTATGCTCTCAGCCCGATCTATTTATATATTCTAAAACCAAACACTCCAATCTATATTGGGGTGTTCTAACGACACCTAAAGAGGTATTTTTCCTTCTCTCCCCCCAAATAAAAATTACTCCTTTCCACCACCACTCGCATCTCAGTTTTGTGGTTGGTTACATAAAATATTGGTATTTTCAGGTTACCTTGGTTCATTTCAAATAAATACCACGGATCTATCTAACCAGGACTTTCAGTGGGCAGATGGAAATGCCAAGACTGAGATATCCTCCCTCTTGGTGATCTGCCCTTCATTAGGGAGGTGAATTTGCCTGCATTGTTTTTTTTTAATCTAGACTCCAGTAGATTTACCCCTTCCACTCTGAGATTCACCTTTGAATCAAACCCCAATGTCAAAGAGTAACATGGAATTTTGTAATGAACTCTGAAAATCTGCCTGCTCTTTGTGGCTTTCACATGAAATTGTAATTTGGTACAGGTGTCCTTGATAAGTTCATAAAAACAGGTTGAGTTTGTCGTTTGTAACAAGTATCACATGGTTTCACATGTTGTGAACAGTATGTACAGCTCTGGTTTTCATGCTGTCATCATGATTCTCTTCCACTTCACATGATCTACTTGTTAGCACTATTGTTCATTAATTAGCAAAAAGCATGTAGTAGGTACTTCATAAAGAAATAAGATACTGTCCCTCTGTACTGAAAAACTTGGACTAATGCTATTGCTTCAGAGTTGCCTAATGCATCTATTGACATGCTGCCAAAGATTTCCTTTCAGAGTTCCTATGGTAAATCTGCTAATATCTTGTATTCCAAATGGGCATTGTGTGTTCCTAGAAACCTTTTTGTTTGTTTGTTTGAAGAACAAATGCCTCCACATATGTGTATTCCCTTTCTCTATTCTTCAGGTAGTTTACAATACATGAGATCATTTTGAAAAGGGCTTGTTTTGGAAAACATGAGCATGGCAGTGTTAGTCAGGCTGTCCATCTAAAACTATCTTAGCTTGGCATCTGTGACCTAATGAAATTGGCATACCACTTCTGAGTAGGCACAAAGCCATCCTAACAGATGGGCATGAGTGTGAACAGGCAAGGCACCATGTAGAAGCATTTAGTTTGTTAGTAGAGGGCAGAATTCCTGGACAGGAATATTATAAATTAAGTTTATAAATTAGGAGATATGCCACTGCTATGCTTTTTCTTTTTAAGTTCCAATTAATTAGAGGTAATACTGTAGCGGGATGAAGAGAGCTACTAAAGAATAGCCTCCATTCCTATGGGGCTTTCTGCCAAGGACCCCCATGAAGCTTGCTTACCACTAATTTTGTTGAGTAGGCATAAAGGGCATAGATGCCACATAACATTTCTGATGAAAAGATTCCATAATTATTTTACGCATGTTCATTTTTATATCTTTTTTTTCAGATTGCTAAGAACAACTGTTTGACTGGAACATGACTGATTTAAAGGGCTCCATTTTCAAATTAAGGGAGCATCCTTGCTCCCCTGACTTCAGTGCAGTCAGTATTTAAATTTAGATTTCTAAAGGCACGATCCTACAATCACTGAAGTTAGTTGAAATTTACTATCAATGGCAGAGGTCCAGGATTGTGCTCCAAATTATACATAGCCCAGAACGAAAAATACACATTCAGAAATCCAGCAGAGACTTCCTTAGATCCATTTTAGGAATTAACTCCCACTCAAGGCATATACTAAAATATAAAACAAAGTGGTGTTTAAATGGTTATGGAGTGGTGCCATGGACATTCTGATGGATCACTGACAGAACTGAATTCCACTTTGACAGAGTGTGTAAACCCACACCAGAGATGGTTAAGGAGAAGCCGTCTGCTCAATTAACCCTTTACTACTAAACCTTTACTGAGTGTGAGGCGTGGAATGTGGATGTACTGGGCTCCTCTCCTTTTATTTATCCTCTCAGGCAGGAAAAAAAAACAGGCTGTTTCCATTTGAGACTAAAATCCTACATGGGGCCAGGAGCTTCTTGGACCCCTTGGTAGGTGGATAGGCCTGGAGAGAATTGTGGGTTTGACTGAAGACCAGAATTCTGCTTTTTGGGTTGTTGAGAGAGCCTATTGTTGCATAGGGGAAGGGGGCTGAAAATTGAGCCTTGGTAGGTTCAGCCTTGGTCTTCTGTTGGATTTGGAATAAGGGCCTCTGTTACTCCAGAAGGGGTTTTATGTGCATGTATGAGTGCATGCATACACTCTCTCCTCCATGCCTTAAGTGGTTAAGCCACGCTTAAAGTGAGATGCAGACAATGAGAGAAAGCTGAAGCAGACCTGTTGCGTTGCCATGTTACTCCACAAAGGGGTTTCCTTGGATAGCAGGGCACCTCAATACAGCCAGCTAACCTGAATTCTGGGCCAAATATTGCATTCCCCAGTGCATTTTGAATAAAGGGGCTTAGTAGGTTTTTGATGTTCAGTACTGATTTAAGGAAAGAGGTTGTTAGAACTGATAATTCCAACCATTACTGCTGCTATTGTTTGGCTGGAGATAATTTTCTGCAGCCTATGTTATCTTTACATTAACAGCTATATATCTGTAAAGAAATGAAAGAAAATTAACTTTTCAAATAAAAACCATCCTCTTTTAGAATATTATAGGATATGTTTTACAAAACACAGAAGTCCTGGGTCTTTTTCAAACCTGCTAACTGCTTTTCCTGACGTTGATTTTGTTCTGGAGAATGTTGCTTTCTGTTTCAATGATATCCCATAATATGGTTTCATTGAGATGTATGAAATACCCAGGATACTACTGAGCATAACAATAAAATCAATTGCTGATGGCTCTAACTTTTTAACTCTTCCCCATGCCGTACAACCAACCAATCACTCCATGAAAACTATATCTACAAAGTTTGAAACATAGACACATTTCATAGATTTTATGGCCAAAGGAATCAATAATTTTGGATTAGCTAGTCTGACCTCTTTTATAACACAGGCCAGTAATTTCTGCTTCAAACCTATAGTGATCTTATTTGCTCTAACCCTCTTAAAAGCATTCAGCTACTAGAGCTATGGGCATATAAGAAGTATTTAGATGGAAGCCTAATTCAATCAACATTATTTCTGTCTCTTGTACAATGGGAAACATGGTTTGATTCACTCTCCAAGAATTCAATAGCGATTTAAAAGATTTTGCTTCAGTTTTCAAAAATAATCTTCAAGCAGAATTTGTCAAACTTTCATAGAATTGTAGGGCTGGAAGAGAACTCAGGAGGTCGAGTCCAACACCCTGCTAAAAACAGGACCAATCCCAACTAAATCACCCCAGCCAAGGCTTTGTCAAGCCTGGACTTAAAAGCCTCTAAGGGTATGTCTACACTACAGTGTTAATTTGAGTTAACTTAATTAGAATTCATTAATTCAAATTAAGCTAATTAGAAATAGTGTTTTGCTATTTCGAAATAGCACATCCAAACTGAGTGGACCCCGAACTGAAGTTAAGGCTGGCTGGAACCAGTGCCGGCAGGGCATCAGGTTAGGACTTAGTGTATGGGGCTGCTGCCTGAGGTTAACTGAGCTCCGTGCTTGAAGGGATCCTACTCCCACCCCGGACAGACAGTTCTCAGGGTTCCCCGCTTGCTTGTCTACCTTGATGAGGAAAAGCAAAGCAGTCCTGTCTTGGAGTGCCCTGACTGCCTGCACTCGGAACACCACAGCACTTGGGCACATAGAGCCAGAGCTGCCCCTCTGCACGCCGGTGTATCAGCCCCGCTTCCTGATGTCAAACAAAAGACACATATGTTCAAAAAGAGAAACTGGGTTTATTGAACACAACTGGGGACGGGGGGATGAATCTCTGGGGAGACTGGGAAAAGGAGGTGGGAGAGGAGAGGAGAGAGGGTAGGAGAGCGGAGGGGGAAACCTGGGAGGAGGGAGGTGGAAGGGTGAACCAAGGGAAAGAAGGGGAAGGGGGACGGGGAGGGTGAGGGGAAGCTCGGGGCTCAGGGTTGGGGGTCTCGCTGGACCAACTTGATTTTCATGCAAACCTGCTCCTGGGCTCGCATGTGGCCTTTAGTGGCCAGGCTGGCAGCTATCCTGCCATAGACGGATGCATTCCTCCATCTAGTGTGGAGATCATGGATGTTGGGGGCATCCCCCCAAACCTGAATAAGGTCCATGATCTCCACCCTGGACCAGGAAGGTGCCCACCTTCTCCAGCCCCCATCAGGCTCCTGGGAGCTGGCAGACTGCTTCTAGGGAGCGGTGGAGGGCTGGCTGCCAGTGGCTTGCTGGCTCATGTTTTTGGGCCACTGGGTCAGGGCCCCCGGTGGCCACTGCTGGCTCTGGGTTGGCAGGCTTGGAGCTGGCACAGGCACTGTGGCCAGGGTCTACCCCTTTAATGGCTCCGGGACTGGGGGAGAGGAGAGTAAGTTTTCCTAGTTGTGCCCAGAGTGGCCACCAGGGCTCCCTGGGAAGGGCTGGAGGCCCCCTATTTTGAATTAAGTGTCTACACAACACTTAATTCGAAATAGCTATTTCAAATTTGGCATTACTCCTTGTAGAATGAGGTTTACCAAATTTGAGTTAAACTCTCTGCTATTTTGAATTAATTTCGAAATAGCAGTTTGCATGTATAGACAGTATTAAAGTTAATTCGAAATAACACCTGTTATTTCGAATTAATTTTGCAGTGTAGACATAACCTAAGGGTTGGAGAGATTCCACCATCTCCCTATGTATCCCATTCCAGTGCTTCATCACCCTCAGAGTAGTTTTTTCCAGATATCCAACCTAGACCTCATGCATTGCAACTTAAAACCATTGCTCCGTGTTTTGTCATCTGTCACTACTGAGAACAGCCTCTCTCCATCCTCTTTGGAACCTCCCCCCCATTTCAGGTTGTTCAAAGGTACTTGAAAGCCTATGATGAGAATAACTTGAAAGTTATGAGCATGTGGAAATGTAATTATAAGAAGAACAGTTATGGAAACTTGCTCGTTAAAACATGATCACTTTGCTGTGGACCCTGCTCCCTGGAGGTGTATGGCACTTCTCAAATGCATATACTTTATATTCTTGCTTTTACCTGGTTATTCACTAACTACACATGGGCACTTGCTATTTTACAGTATGTATGTTTTTTAGGAATAAAGCAAGAGGTTCCTTAAAAGTAGTTTGGATCAATTTTTTAATTCTTATCCAAAACAAGAACGATCCATTTATTTAAAAGCAATGGGTTATGTAAGCTGGCACAGTATATAGGACTTCTGCTCACTATAATAGCAATGACTAAGAGATGTTTTTAGACTGTTTCACTCCATTCTTTTTAACTTCTTTATTAAAGTGATGGGTTAACATGATACAAATGACAAATTTGCACTGAGTCTTTAGTGTTGTTGGAATACAGGAATAAATCACTGTTTATATTTATGGATATTGAATTTTCCCTGTGAGTACAAGAGTTCATCTTTTTTTATGTACAAGATCCAAATATTCACATTCCACATGATGATATGTATGTGGTATCTGCTTATGTAAAAAATATTTCTGATACCTTAAAATCTTGATAATATCATGGTCACTTTCAGGATGAGTTTTATTTTACATCAGAAGTGAATTTGCAGACTTTCTTCCACAGAAGGTCTTGCCTTCCTCAGTTATAAGCAAAAGCCTTTCTCATGTACATGAATACAGTCTCAAACTTGATAGTGAATTTTGGTGAAGATTATTTTGGTGAACCAGACTCATTTGTTTACTTTCCCAGCTAGAAAAGACACATCTAGGTAAGTAGCCAAGAGGACGAGGGTATAAATGCAGGACTGGGAATAGAGTTTGGCTCAAGTTCTGTTGACTTTGGCAAAAGCATGACATGAAAAATTATGCCTCAGATAAAAATAAATTATAAACTAGAGAAGTATTTGAATGAGAAGAGTTCTCTATGTAAACTTAATAAATGAATGCTAATTTAGTTACCAATTTGTAGCTATGAAACATAACCAGTGATGTTATTCTTGGGAACTTGTTTTGGAAAAGATTGCATAACCCTTGAAGCAATTTTTCACAAAGTGCATAAAAGTGTCAGCTTATGTATAATTTATGCAGCTCATGTTAGTTATGGTCTGTTTAATACTATTTAATGCTGCTGTATGACATCATTCTTTCATTTACCAGTTGAAAAAATAAAAAGACCAATCATAAACCTTTTATGGAGTAAGAAATATGTTTATTGGATTTGATTTCAAAAACTGCATAAGACAATAAACATAATCACTAGGGAAGGTAGCTAAAGGATTTTTTAAAAAGACATGACTGTGGTATAGTTGTTATATATTTACTATATAGTTATTTTAATCATAATTTAGTTACTGTGCATGTTATCTAATACGCTGCTAATGTGCCATGAGCAATTCATTTTGCCAACAGCACAGTAAATTGTCATATAGGCTTGCCCCTTTATTAGTGGCAATTATTAAATCCAATTTTAGTTGTACTTGCTATGTTTCCTCCACTGCCTACAGGGCATCCCTATGGGAGGAATATGAGTTAGTGCTTCTGTTTTTAATCCTTACATCTTTAACCCCCAAATCCATTTGTACATGTTCAGCAAGATGTAGGCTACTCTGTTTACACCAACTGCCTTTCCACATTATGAGGTTATTTTTAGTACAAGGGAGGAAGATATGTATAGGGAGTACTTCCAAAAATTCAATGATTTCCTGTGATTTCTCAAACAGTGCCATAACGAGGGCATAATAAAACCAAATCCTGGAAACTGTATTGGTTAATAAGTACAAAAGTGCCTAATTAATATTGTAGACATTGTAATACCAATTATGTCAAAACTTGTGGCAGTGAGAGGCACGATATTCAGCAGAAATCTGGTTGTTTGTATTGTGTAGGACCCTGTGACCTGTAAAGGCCGTTCAACAAGATTCTATAACCACATGCAAACCATTTATCTTCTAAAGAGACTGTATATTGGTTCTGGGAAGGCCAAGAAAATGGCAAAATTCAGTAAGTGATTCCTCAAGCAAAGCAGGTCCACTCCACAATTTTCACAGAGAAAAGGGGAACACAAGCAGCACATGTTCGTTATCAAGTCCAGTGATGGTGTAGAAAAGACTGTAGGAAGGGCATAATAGAACACCTTCTGGATGTTGGGCACTCTGCCTATACAATGAGGAGTAGGAGGGAAAGCAGGGAGGATTCTGTGCCTTTTCTCCCTCACTCACGTACATCAAGTACAAAAAGTCCTTCTACTTGGGATTATTATTTTATTTATTTATTTGAATAACCATAGCAACTTTAGGCACATACCAGGACCCCTACTGAAATATCAACTGGATAATGAAAGAAATATAAACTAGCTGGTGCTATTTATGTAACATATGTGAGTTTGGGCTGTCAGAAATATCTGCCAGGATTTTCTTTCATTAACCTCTTTTGTTTGCCTTACATATAAAAGCTATTGTAGTGAACTTAGGGGTTGATTGGTCATTGAAGTTGATCCAGCTGAGGATCTGGTATAAAATATTTATTTTGTCCTAAAAGATATCTTCTCAAGTAGATTGAACAATAACAATTGTTTTGAATGCCAGAATATTGATATCTTTCATGAATAGTGAAAGATTTCCTTTTTCTAAACCTTCAGTTTAAACAGGAGATCTGTTTGCTCCAGGGATTTACAGCAACGGGTTTCTTATGAAAGCCATCCAAATAATAGCTGTTAGGGATGAAACAGAAGTGAAAATACCGAATTCCTCATGGAAATCTATGAAGCAGCAGGAAATTCCATGACACACGTTATACAAAGTTCAAATACTTGAAATTCTTTTTGCTTATTCTTAGAAGTAAATAATGTTCTTTTGCACAAAGTTTTGTTCCCATAGATTTATTTCTACACCAAAATAAATGTTTTTGTAGAACTTTACTGTTTTGGAATCTAGCATTTTTCATGTGAATATGAATATCCTTCAATATACACAAAATAAACATTTCTAGGACAGTAATTTGCCTAAACTGATAGCAATGTTACATAGCACTTGAAAATATGAAGATATAGAAACTAGCTTGAAACCTTATATTTTTCATATTTGGGTAACAAAATAAATGAAATAATCTTAGTGATCCAGAACCTCTGTGTTACATATATATGCATCCAGGATTCAGGAACAAGTACTTTATTGCTTGTAATAATGATCTGTAAATAATATTGTTTTTAAAGGCTCTTTTCTCAAATATTGAAAGCTAGGTAGCTAACAACATACTTGCAGTTACCTGCATGCTGTAACCAAGAAAGTAGTCAGTTTATAGTTGCCTTCAATACGTAAACTACAAATTATTAGTGCATGAAAATGGCATCTAAGTTCTGTTGCTGGGGTCTAGTAATTTTGGATATTTTCCATGCTATTACTGCCTGCTCCATATACCTTTACTGGTTCTTTTTGAAATTAACTTAATGGCACTCTACAGAAATGGACTGCCTACTGAGAAAGAAAGCTTGCTTGCAAAGATGGACTAACTTCCTACTGAGAAGCACTGATTTGGCACAAACCGAGAAATGCTTTAGCATTAATTTACTTGAGTATCAAATTATTCAAAATAATTAAAACATTTAGGAAATGAGTAGTCAATATTTGCCTTCAGTAATTTGGATCCAGGAGCAAGTACTTTATACTGAAAATGCCCATAATACTTCCAAACTGTATTACCAAGGCAATATACTCTAAACTTGCTCTGGACTTTTTTCCCCTTCAGGCAACAAGGGACACATTTTCACATGGTTTCCATTTGTGTGCACCCAAATTTGTGCACCCAGGCACTTACAAATGCAATTTCTGCTACTGTTTGTGCATGTAAAATATTCTATTTTTATGTTCATGACAAACATATGTGCACAAAATACCACATATAAAATAAAATGGATTTTTGGTAATAGTTTACCTATGTGACAATGTCCAGAAATCTTTTATGTGAATAATAGCTGGGTTGAATGTCTTTAAAAATATGACTCCAAAATTTCACTCCCTGAAATTTCTTTATTGAATTTAATATAATTATTTTATTTTCCTATTTTTCTCTAACACCTAAAAATTATAGGAGCCTTGATATCTATCCCAGTAAATCAGTTTCTGCCTTACCTCTTTATAGTAGGCCAATCCTGAGCTAGTATAAACTGGAGTGCACATTGACACCAGTTGGTAATCTTTTGCTTTTGTTTTTATTCTAATCTCGAAGTCCTCCCTCAGTCAAGGTCATGACTGGAAATATGCCAAGATCATGAAATAAACCTTATACCTCCCATAATCTGAGGTTGGGACAAATAAACAGGGACCTTTGATGTTAGTATGACAACTGTATCCCAACATTTGGATATGATCTAAATCTTTCTGTAAAAATCTTATTTCCATGGGAAGAGTATTTATTAAAGCCAGTTACAATATAGAAATTCCCTATTCCATTGATTCTGGCTTTTTAAATATACTTTGGCAAAGTACTCTGAACATGGTTTTCTTTCAAATGCAGCAATTCAAAATGATTAGCCCTCTGCTTTGGAGAGGGACAAGACTAGAGCCACAGAAGTACTGAAGTTTATGAGTGAAATATATCAGTTGAGCTGCATAGAGAAACAAAACATTCACCTGTACTGATTGCTTATGCTAGTTTTATCAGTCTCACTTAAGAGATTTCTTGTACTCCAGGGTTCGGGATCCTTTTAATTTCAGTTGTTTTCTTGTTACTGAGTAGCAAAAAATCTCATTCAAATTTATTTTCAGGATAATAGAAAATTTAGTATTTGGTTAATACAGACAGCTATTTTGATGCATTTTTGATGTGCTTGTGCCACAGTAAATAGCACACTCTAGCAGTAACTAAAGAATGCAGCTTGTGTTGTCTTATTCTTTCTTCATTTCCATTACACTACACATAACATCATAAGCCACATTGAAAGTAAAATAATGCCCGGTAATCTTAACATAAAATGAAGAAATAGTATATAGGGTTGAGGTTCTTTTATGTTCTGGGCTCTTGGCATGTTGATTTCAGTTCACCGGGCTAACAATTTTCATTAACAGCAAAGGTATTTATTCTCAGTGTTATGAAGATGGACATTACTTCTAATTTCATGTTATGATGACCTGTCACTTTTTTCTTTACACTTTCATTTCACCAATAGGGACATATCTGTTTTCTAGAAAACTGGTGTTTTGATACCTTGGTCATATATCACAAAAGGTATTGCTCTGTGTATGTGTTTGGGGCAGCATCTCATCACCCTAAATCTGTCTGTGCTCCTGTCTAGCATTTAATATTGTTTCCTCAAACTGCAACTATAACCTCTTCCTACCCTTTCCATATCTGCTCTGCCCCTCTGTCTCACTTTTGAAGCTTCTGGAGTTCTTAACTCCTTCACCCAGGCATGGCCCTTTTTCCCCATTCCATGATTTGGTGTTGCAGAGGAAAGCTTGAATTGTTCACAAGAGGGGAGGGAGCAGAGCTGTCAGGATTATTCTGCATTCCCATCCCCAGGGTGAATATTTGCTCCTGAATGGAAAAGAGCTGCAGCAGCCCTGATTGGCTTTTCTTTCCAAGGAAGTGAGCAGTGGGGAAAAACAACTCTGATTGGCTAGTCTCCCCATGCAATACTAAAAACGTGCACCCTCTGTGGCTAGGTGTATACAACAAAGATAAATCTTTCTCCGATTTACTTCTGAAAGAGGATTTTCTGAAATTTGGCCCATCTACACAGGGCCAAATTTAGGGAAAAAACCTTCTTTTGGAACATCCCTTCCTCCTTGTAAAATGAGGTTTACAGGGATGCAGAAAAAACATGTCCACTTTTCCAGCATATTTTTTTGGAAAAGCGGACGTATTCCTTGGACCTGTGGTATCTCAGAAAAGATCTGCAGTGTAGGCATAGCCTGTGATCTGCCTTACTATTTAGAAATGTTGTTTCCCAGGTCTGCATCTCAGTCCACTTCAAGCACTGCCCACGTGTATTGAGTTTTCTGGTTTAGACCATCTCCCAAAAATACAAGGATGTTTGTATTGTATAGTATTCAATTACTTCCTAATTTCTAGTAGTACTTATACTTCGATAGCTCATTCAATCACTTTACTTTTTTTTTTTTAGTTTTGAGTTTGAGCCTCTCAGCCTTACTCAGCCAAGCACTAGTTTACAAAGGAGCCACTAAAATGGCTGTATACAACCTAACCGTTCTGTTACATAGAGGAAATCTTCCACTTGCCAGCTCTGCCACCTTTGCAGTAGCATCACAAAGTTGCCTGAATGCACTGGACAATCAGCTAGCTTACATAGGCCAGAACAATTTAAGTATTGTTACATTATTTAATATAATTTAAAAAGGGATAGAGAATAAGACAGAACATCTTATTGCCTCTATATAAGACCATGGTACACCCACATCTTAAATACTGCGTACAGCTGTGGTTGCCTCATCTCAATAAAGATATATTTGCATTGGAAAAGGTTCAAAAAAGGGCAACAAAAAACAGGTGCCATATGACGAGAGATTAAAAATACTGGGACTTTTTCAGCTTAGAAAAGAGGAGACTAAGAGGGAATATGATAGACGTCTAGAAAATCATGGTGTGGAAAAAGTGAATAAGGCGAAGTGATTTACTTGTTACCATAACATAAAAACTAGGGATCACCAAATGAAATTAATAGGTAGCAGGTTTAAAACAAACAAAAGAAAGTTTTTCTTCACACAGCGCACAGTTGGCATGTGGAACTCCTTGCCAGAGGATGTTGTAAAGACCAGGAATTTAACGGGGTTCAAGTAAGAACTAGATACATTCATGGTGGTTAGGTCCATCAATGGCCATTAGCCAGGATGGGAAGGAATGGTGTCCCTAGCCTCTGTCAGAGGCTGGGAATGGGTGATGGGAGAGGGAGTGCTTGAAGATTCCCTGTTTTGTTCACTCCCTTTGGGGCATCTGGCATTGGCCACTCTCAGAAGACAGGATCCTGGGATACATGGACCTTTAGTCTCACCCAGAATGGCCATCCTTATGTTCTTACCCTTTGAATTTCATCTGTGGTACAATGTGTTGCCGAAGCATGGTGTGCTATGTATTTGTGCACTTTGTACTTACATAATACAAGATGCTACTCATGTATGGATATGTAAGGTTGTCGAAATAAATGGGTTGTGATCAGTGTTCCCTCTAAGCTCATGGCAGCACAGCTTCACAGGTGATTAATCAGCCCAGATCACTCAGTCAGCTCTGTGCATCAAGGCCTGAGCCTCTGACTGGGCAGCACTGATTAATCACCTGTGAAGCTGTGCTGCCATGAGCTTAGAGGGAACACTGGTTGTGATGTTATGATATTTGAAGAACTGTTTGTGATCATATAACTGACTGCTTTGTACATAAAGAGACAGCTAAGGTGTGTGTGTGCAAGCTAAACTTATAGAATCAAAAGCTAGTAAATGTCAACTGTGCATTTTAAGATTCTAATAGCACAGCATTACAAGTGGAAATTATGTATATTTTTACCAGGAAGTTTACAAACATTTTAAAGAGAGTTTCTCTTGCTAGAACTCTTTGGGAAGGCTGGCAAAAAAATGGCAAAAACCTCAAAAAACTGCAGCTTTCATACACATTCTGTGAAGGGGATGATTTGGTTAGAAAGCATTTGATTGTATATTTGTAGTGCTTCATGGTCCTAATCAGCTGTCAGTGCCCCATAGTGATAGCTATTGCACATGTCTACCAGAAATACAGTTTGTGGCCCAACTACCCATAATATATGCAATACTGCTTTCTTTCACCAAGGATCCTTGATCCTCCACTCTTAACGTCAACCTCTCATTTATCTAGCCGCTGCCACAATCTAGCCAGTTCTTGATCCCTACAGCCCCTCTGCTCTCACTGGTTTTAGTAGTGTTGGGTTGCCATAAGGGACATAATGACTGAGTTTCTACAAGTAAGATGCCAGGCCCCCTGTACTGGTGGAAATTAGGCATTCCAACATCCAAGTGTGTTCCCTGCTGTTCATCTCCTAATATACAGTAAGCTCCTTCTTGGGTTATGAAGGAGGGGTTCTAGCCTTATGAACTCATCCAGGCTACGTCTACACTGCAGGCATCTTGTGCAAGAAGCTTTTTGTGGAAGAGATCTTCCGCAAAAACTTCTTGCACAAGAGCGCATCCACACTGCAAAAGCGCACCGGAAAAGCGATGTGCTTTTGTGCAAGAGATCATCCAGACTGCATGGAAGTTCTCTCGGAAGAAAGCTCTGATTGCCATTAACAGAATGGCCACCAGGGCACTTGTGCTTCTTTTGATAGGCTGTTTTTGCACAAAAAAACACTGTTTCTTGTCCACACACACCTTTTTGCATAGGAGCTTTTGCGCAACAAGGAGTTATGCCTCGTAGAAAAAGGAATTCCTATAATGCAAAAACCCCTCTGTTCTGTCGATTCATTGTAAATTTTCTTGTGCAAAAACACACTTGAGGTGTGGACGCTCTGCGAGTTTTTGCGCAAAAATGGACATTTTTGTGCAAAAACTCTGCACTGTAGACATAGCCCCATAAAGGTGCTGGAAAAAGGAAGTTCAAGTAGCTGAGGAAGGAATGCAGCAGACAGTAAGGAACTTAGGTGCATGTCCCAATCCTGCAGATTTGAGGGATTTTTTAAATTCTAAATCTAAACTTCAGCAGGGTTCCTAAAACTCGTCAGGAGGGGAGCTTATGATGGACCTTGCTTGCTCAGAAGCTCCTGTTCTCTGCAGTTCAGGAATGGAGAATGACAGCTCTGTAGATGCTTATTGCTCTGCTTGGTTCACTCCCTTCAGGTATGGGGATATTATAAGAAATAGCATCTTTTGTTTAATTGTTTAATTAGATATTGTAGTTGCGGGCACCCTCCCTGCACCCCAATAATCTTTGCACTCAAACAGCTGAACTATTTTTTCTCATTTGGTTCACTCTAAGCATGAACAGTTTCCACGAACTAACTGAAAGTTTCCATGAACTAATAAGAACCTGCTCCACATTCATAATTATAATGGCCTCTGCTTCTGCAATAAAGTCTTTCTTATCTTCAAACCACTAGCAAAGGTGGCAAGAATTTAACTTAAAAAAAAAGAGGGGCTAAAAGCAATAATGGGTTTTTTCAGCAACTTCTGATTTCTTTTTGCTGGTATATGTAGACATTTTGCAATAAAAAAAGTTTTAACACTAAAAGAGAGAGTTAATGGCCAAAACCACTACTAGGACTCTCAGGCAGTACTGGTTCTCATGATTTATCAACTAAGCCTGAGTTAAAGGAGCACGCGACCATCTCCAGGGCTGTGGTTTTTGCTTTGGCCTGTGGCACTAGGGTATTATCTATCATAATAACATGCCCTGAGGAACAGCAGACTGTCATTGCTGCCTGACAACCTGAGGAAACTATTCATACTATTAACAACAACAGAAAAGGCAGTCACTGTCATTTCTTCCTGCACTAAAAAAAAAACCAGAGGTATTGGATGGCAGAGAGGCCAAGGAGTCTATGGGCATGGAGACTAAATGATATTCTCATCACTAGCTGTGATGCTGCCACAGAAGGGCTAAAGCACATAGGTGAACCAGGGCAATGTTCAAAAGTTTGAATTGCCTGTGTTATTACTTTACTTGTGGATGTATTACTTCAGATTCAAGTGCTTTCAATCAGTATACTTCTTACTAGCTTTCAGTTAACTCCCCCATGGGCTATGTAACTTATTTGATGAACTTGGCCTTTTTTTCTGTCTGTCCATAAACACACTGATTTTCTCAAATGTATTTATTTGAAACTTTTTCATCAAATTTCACCTGGGCATGGAAAAGATGTTGAAATATTGTGCTTCAAGGATTACCAACCCCAAACATTCAAAATCATGAATTGGCATCACGTTGATTTAAAAGTCAGAAGATTTAAAAAGTCACTTTGGATTATTTTTTGTCTTCTGATGTTTGAGCCTTTAGGGTGCATTGGGCTCACTTGCATTGTTCCTCCACAGTCACCATGTCAAGAAATTTCATGTGACAGAGTCAGCTGCATTCTAAGAATCTCCTCATGTCCAGGTTACACTGCAGCACCCCACCTCTGTTTGCCTCTCCTCAGTGTCCTTCACATTCCTCAACAGTTTCAGTGGTCAAAATACGCCTCCTTGGGGTTTGGGTTTATCCACAGAAAATGCGCCAAGTCCTAAAGGCAAACATTTCTCTTCCTACTTCCAGCTCCTTCTGCCTGAAAAGTTCTTTTTGATTCTTCTTCAGGGTCTCTCCCACACCTTCCTTTCTGAGCTTTTGCATTCTTTACCTTGATTGGTCAGGGTCTCTCATTCCTTATCTGGTTGCTCCCAGATCTTCCTTGCTGTAATTCTAGTTTTAAATAAGCAGACTCAGATGGAGCCTGCTCACTCCTAGCAGTCTCTGCTCTGCTCCAACCCTTACAGGGCAAGCCACCCTGTTATATTTCCTTTCCTTCCTTTCTTTTTCTTTTATTGAAAAGCTGGTATTAACATGACACCAGGAGTTGGGGCTTCCTTATTGAAAAATCCATAATAAAATCACAAGAATTGTCAATTCAATGTAGTAGAATGAGTTGAGGGCCAGAGTTCCTGACGAGCCTAGTGCAAAATGCCCACTTCACAAGTAGGGTTGTTAGAAAAAAATGATTTTGTCAATTCACCGGTATATTTTGCTGCCTGTTAATGGTAGTATTCTGGATTAAGGTTTGATTCAATCCTATGCTACAAATATGAAAAGAATTAGATATTTTAAACATATTGTGTTTTCTGATTAGTAAAGCCAAATCCAAATAAAGAGGTTTTAGTAAACATAAATAATGTTTTTATCTAGGTTGCATACACTATTACATTAACAAAAGTTAATTTTATATTACTAAATGTAATCAGAAACACAACATGATGCCTGTCAAGTTGCCACGGTATGATAGGTACTTTAACTCTCCTCAGCAGGTGACCTTGTTTGCACACTGCTTAAACTTGTTCATCAATGACTTCTTCCATGATAACCAGAATATTAAAGATATATTAAGGATGACAACAGACTTCTATCAAATATAGATATGTATCACTGAAAAGATAAACGTGTAAATGTAGGCAAGCAAATTATTGGGATATTTTCCTTCTCTCCCCCCCCCACTCATTTATTATTAATTATTTGTTTGTATTATACTAGTGCCTAGAGGCTCCAATTAGGTTTAGGTTCCTGTTGTGCTAGGCATAATATAAATAGAGTAATAAAAGCAGTCCTGGCTCTAGAAAGCATACAGTCTAAGACAAGACACAACAAGTGAGTGTAACAATATGTAGGAATGAATGTAAGAGGCAGAGAAGAAACAGTAATTAGGAACTTGCATTTACACAGGCCAACTGTGTGCTCAGCTCCTTGATTTCAAGTCCTTTTAAAAATGAAAAGTAATTATAACTCACAAAAAAGGTAAGTATCAAGTTCTTACCAAATAGCTAGCTAGCCACTTTCAGTTGACAATTTAACGCCGGCATTCTAGCAGAATGAAGGCGAACAAGGTAATGGCCTTAAGCTTTAGTTCAGGAAGGGCATTCCATGCATCATTTATCACAAAAGTATCAAACCTTGCTCTCACTTATATAATTTCGCCTTAATTTTCTGACAGGAATGTTGAATGTTCAAGAGATAATATTTGGTATATTTTCAGATTACCACTATATTTTTCATCAGTTTGGTGATGCTAGTAATACCATGGAAGTTTCCAGACAGCATTTGTGGATTCCTTTGAGCAATTTATAATACTAAACTACTTAAGCTACCATTAGATCCATGTGGATTATTTTAATCTCAGTTACTGTTTTATTATGTAGAGCATGAGAAAAATCCTGGCCCAAGTGAAGTCAGTGCTTAAAGTCCCTTTGACTTCACTCGGTAGGGATTTCATCCCATGGCTTTTTAGATGAGCTGAATTTAGAGGGGAAATCCTAATAATGAGGAGTCCATCAAGTACCGATTCTCAGCTTCTCTGTTTTAACTCAGGCTTTGGAAAATGCCTGTGTTCTGGTGATCATCTTATTAGCAGTCTTTCCGCATCCTTTGGAAGGGTATGTCTAGACTACATTTTTTAAAAAAAAACTGCCCTTTTTTCAAAAAAACTTCATCTGCGTTCACGCTGCAATCATGTTCTTTTGAAATTAAATCGAAAGAACACAGGGATTTTTTGATATTGGTAAACCTCAAATTACAAGGAAGAATGCCTTTTTTGAAAGAGCTCTTTCGAAAAAAGACATGTGTGGATGGAGAACAGGGACATTTTTTGAAAGAAGGGGCAATCGAAAAAAGCACAGGTGCCCTGGTGGCCATTCTGTGAATCACAATCAGGGCTTTCTTTTGAGAGAGTTTCCATGAAGTCTGGATGCTCTCTTTTAAAAAAGCAGATCACTTTTTTGATCAGGTTTTGAGACATGGATTCTCTCTTTTGAAAGAAGCTTGCAGTCTAGATGTACACCAAGAGAGAAATGTAAGTCTAGTGCTATGGATAAAAAAGCCCCCAAATATTTCTCTTACAGTACACTTAGCATTGCAATAAAATTGGACTGACCTAGGACCTGAACTTGGATCTACTTTACATAGATCAGTAGGCTAAGCTCCTGGGGAATGCTTACTATAAAAATAAAAGTTGTGCTATAAATGTACTTTACTATATCTTACTCCCCCCCCATATATACAGCACTTAGCTATTCTGCAAATAAAGCTGCACCATGTATTTTAATCCAGACGTGGGTTTCCTGCTCCCAACATTTATAATCAGATACCAGTTTTCCAACTAACGCTGTTTGATATCCTACTTTTTTCAACATAGTAGCATGTCAATAAGTCGGAGAATAGTTCTGTTTGTTAGATTTCCCCAAGCATTCTGGGGAAATCCTTTGACAATTTGCTGTATAAAGTCAGTTAATTGCTTTATATAGTGGAGCAAAAGTGAGTATTTAGACTTATCATATGACAGACATTTAGAAAGTATGGGAATGACATATTTGTCAATAAAATGATCACTAGAAGAGTAAATTATTTTACTGTGTGAAAGTTCTTGGTTTAAGAAGAACTATCTTGAATGTACTAATAAGCAACAAAGTCTTAAACCTGCTCTCTGAATAGCAGGAAGAAAAGGCGCCTGCTTATTTTTTGAATCTTCTCAGGTTCTTCCTATAACCAGAAAGTAAATCTCAAGACACCACAGAATTGAATAAAAAAGATAGTTTAAATTATATTTTATTTTAAGTTGGGTAGGATCATAATAGAAAAAGATCATCAAAAACAATGAAAAAAATAATTGTTAATTTCTACAGTACCTTGAAACAGAAGCCCATGAGAATAAATGGAATAAGGATACTATTAAAATTTCCTCTTTTATTATATCTTCTCTGCCAGAGTAATTGTTGCTGTGTCCAATATATGCAGGGGACAATTTACTAGCTGTTTTCTATTAGTTTTTAGCATTAACATATACAGAAAAAAATGAATAGCAAGGTTTTCTTTGGTTAATTAAATGACTGACAAGGCATAGATGTTGCTGCACCAACTCTTCTATATGATTTAAAAACACTGGCAAACAAAAGAATGGTAGACTAAGTAATGTAAATAGCACTCTTTATTAAGTGAATATTGATGCTATATTATAGATTTTTTTAAGAGTTTGAGTAGATTGGAGTGCATGTGTCTTTTCAAGTTTCACATATTAATATTCACAAAGAAAAAACTGCTTGTATCATTCCCATAAGAGTCTAAAGATGCTTTTCTATAGAAATGACACCATTCATGAAAGACTTCATCTTCCAAAATGACCTGCTACAACAGTGTATTTTTATTATCAAGATAACATATGGTTATTTATTTATTTGGTATTAAATTAGTTTGGTTTTGCTAACTGGATGTTGTTATTCACAAGCTATCCTCAGAATCAAATGCACTGAAGGGTATTCCTGTTCAGGCATACAAGTTCCTTACACCAGCACCTTCTATGAGTCTGTTGTTTGGAAATATATTGTAATATTGTTCTCATTTTCTCTTTAAGAGTACTGAAGTACTCTTTTGTAATTATTTCAATAACTTTTTAATTTTAAAGTGATTTTGGTGCTAATTAAAGGTGCCAAAATGACAGCCTTGAAAGCAGCCACATTAAAGAGTTATTCTACTATTGTCATTCATATAGCTCTTCATCTGTTTTTAGGAGGACCATCTTTATCAGTAAAGCACCATGTTCTGTGTTTGTGGGCACCTGACCCCCCAAAATGGACCACAATGATGAAGGGAGGGATAGCTTGGTGGTTTGAGCATTTGCCTGCTAAACCCAGGGTTGTGAGTTTAATCCTTGTGGAGACCATATAGGGATTCAGGGCAAAAATTTGTCAGGGATGGTACTTGATCCTGCTGTGAAGGCAGGGGACTGGGCTTGATGACCTTTGAAGGTCCATTCCAGTTCTAGGAAATAGACAATCAATTCTTTTCAGTTTCGTTTTCAGACACCAAACCGCAACTGGAAGTTAATGTCCTTCAGTCACCATTTCTTTCAGGTTAGCAGACTTATGGGCTGTGTCTACATTGGCATGATTTTGCGCAAAAGTGGCTGCTTTTGCGCAAAACATGTTGCCTGTCTACACTGGCGAGGAGTTCTTGTGCAAGAACACTGACGTTCTAATGTATGAAATCAGTGCTTCTTGCACAAGAACTATGATGCTCCCACTCAGGGATAAACTCTCTTGTGCAACTGTTCTTGCGCAAGAGGTCACTGTAGACAGGCAACGTTAATTTCTTGCACAAGAAAGTCCGATGGCTAAAATGGCCATTGGAGCTTTCTTGCGCAAGAGAGCGTCTACACTGGCACGGATGCTTTTGCGCAAAAGCACATCTCTTGCGCAAAGGCACATGCCAGTGTAGACGCTCTCTTGCGCAAATACTTTAACGCAAAAACTCTTGCGTTAAAAGTATTTGCGCAAAATCTTGCCAATATAGACGTAGCCATGGTGACTTGGATATGGGAGACAGTGTGTCCTATTACTAATCTCCTGAACTTTTCCTTATCTAAGATATTTTAATTCATCTAAATACTTTGGATAAATAGATAATTATTGTTTTAATTATAATAATCAATATAGGCCTAAATTTATGAGGTTTCCAAAGATTATGGGTTCCTCGCAAACTTTTTGGAATTAATGGCAATGTGGTACTAAATACCATTAATACCTAAGTATTTTCAGCTTAATGAGCTTTGATGGGAATTGAGACCATCTGGGCTATGTCTTCACTGGCAGCTTCTTGCACAAGAACATCTTGCGCAAGGGTTCTTGTGCAAAAAGTCTTGTGCAAGAAAACATCCACACTGCCATGTGCGAGCTGTGCTTTTGCGCAAGAGTGCCCATGGCAGTGTGGACACTCTCTTGCACAAGAAAGCTCTCATGGCCATTTAGCCATAGGGCTTTCTTGCACAAGAAATCCCTGAAGAGCGTCCACACTGCCCTCTTGCGCAAGAGCTCCTGCACAAAAGGGCTTACACCTGTTAAAAAAGAGCATAGCTCTTGCAGAAGAAGCCCTTTCTTACTACGCCATACTGTAAATTTCCTTGCGCAAGAGCGGGCGGGCAGTGTGGACAATCTGCGGATTTTTGCGCAAGAACTGCCATACTTGCACAAGAAGCCGCGAATGTAGACATAGCCCTAGTGTTTTGCAGGTTTAGCCATATATAACTCAGGGTAAATTATGTTGTTCTTGGAAAACACGAACAGGATTACTTTAGAAGTGATTATTATTATTATTATTAATAATAATAATAAAAAATAAATAATGCATATTTACTTAACACTTCTCAGAATTACCTCACAGTGCTTCATACATGGTATGTATGCATCTCTTCACCCATCATGTGAAGTCTTGGTACCTTTCATGTTAAATGTAGCATCCATTTAACATTGCTCAGCAACCCTGTATTGGACAAGAAGTAAAGTAAAACAACGGAGACAATAGGGAAATATAAAAAGACAGAATGAATTACTATAGATGCATTTAAGCCAGAACATTAGGGCTAACAACTTTGTATTTGTGCAAAGTTCCATGTTTCATTAACATAGGTAGTTTGGTTTGCATTTTCACATCTCTGAAAAACAGCTCCAAGCACATAGTGTCTCTGCCAACATACAAGGGCATTATTCAATATCAAATTGAAAGGGAAATGTGGCACATGCTCAGTTATTATCACATGTTCTGTAGAACTTTGTTTCCCTAGAGATATCTTATCTGATCATTGGGAACTAATAAGCTTATGAGCCCTGGTGTGGTATGCCATATTGGTAGGACAAGTCTCTAATAAACACATACATTGTTTGTAAAGTGACATGTAACCAAATACAGACTTTAAAAATAATGGAGCAGGCCTGAAGTCTCTTTATGCAGAAAAAAATTATTTTGAAATCAGTGGGCCAAACCTTACCACACACAGTTTTGCTCGAGTAAAGACTTTATAAAGTTGTTCCAAAAGTATAATTAATTCACAATTAAATTACCTGGTCAAGAATACTCAAGCAACTGTCTCTTAGATTTCAATCAAAATTTGTCTGAGGTATTGTAGGATTTGGGCCCTGTGTACTTCATTGGTTATAATAAGGGAGGATCAAAACCTTTAAATGTTCAGCATTTTAGATGGAATGATAAAAGTGTAAAGGAAAGAAGGAAAGACTTCATAATCTTATAATTGACTTGGATTAATTATGAGAGTGATAAATAGTGTTCAACCTATGTAAATAAATGTATGACTGAGATTCAAGACCAATGAAAGTACCGCTCTGTTTTAGTGGACCATGGCATCATATTTCATGTAGTAAAAGTTGTGAGAGAAGAGGAGTGATATTTATGGAGTGCAAAGCACTGTGGGATTTTGTGGGAAACCACATATATTCAGCTTGTCAGAAAACATCTTAATATTTATTCGTACAATCCCTAGGCTACTGCTTTCTAAACCTAAAACTTTCATTAGCCCATTTGCCAGATATAAAACATTTGTAAGTCTGTTGAAAGAGTTACTTTCACGATTGGCATTTTGCACAGTAATACAATGATACCTTTTACATAGCCTTACCATTATGAAATAACGTTAAGTACTTGCAAATGATCTGGCTTAGCCTATTAAATTAATTCTGTTTTTCAGAGTTTTAATTTGTGTTCATAGCGTTTGATTCTTACAAAGCATCCCTCATTATTATTATTATTCCATAGAAAGCACAGTCCTACTTTCTGAGTATGCATCTTTCTCATTGCCTTACTGACCTGAGAACTCTTTAAAGCTGAACGTTAGTAAAAGTACCCAATGTGAGCATTAGTTTTTAATGTGGGAGTGAGAAGGAACTGAACACATCAATCTCGTGAAGTCACTGGTCAACATAATATTGTTGATTGTATCTCTAGTGCTAACTGACCCACATTTTGTTGTTACATGGTTGTTCAGCAGTTTACAATTTCTTGTACAGTATTCTGTATGTCCTACTGGTTCACAAATATACAATGACAACAAGAGCTCTAGGCCTTAGATCTTCCTGTTTCTTTTGGTTCCTGAAGATTATGTGATGGGAAGTTCTATAAATTGAAAAATAAATAAATATTGCTTAAAAAGCTAAAGAAAGGGGTCGTTTTTTGTCCAAATACATATTTTTGATTCATGTTGCATACACAATATATTACATTAAGAAAGGTTAATTCTATATTAAATATAATCAAAAACACAACATGGGGCCTGTCACGCTGACATGGTGTGATAGGTACTTTAATACTGCTCAGCAGGAACCCTTGTTATATTTTTTATATGTTAGTAGATGTCTACTTAGAATTGATCAAACCTTTCCTTCTGAAACATATATGCCAACACCTCCACAACACACTATAAACTAGACTCTCAGAAAACAATAATGATGCTTATCAGTCACTCGCCTTGAGTTTGCTTGTGAAAAACCTCTAGCTAGTATGCTATTGGAGCTCTTAAAACATAGATCTTTTTGCTGCACTGATAATTCACTCACAGCTTGAGATTGATGACTATGTGAAGTCCATAAAAGATGTTACCACTATATTTTCTTCTTATGATTTATTTTATCATGTTGTCAAGGTTTGCAGAAAACAAGAAACAAATCAATGAATGTCATGCTTAAATATTAAAGAAGGCTGTAATACACAATTTTATTCAGATGCCTTATTCAATCTTGTGGCTCTGAAAAGGGTAGCAGCAGCAAAGCTTTTATTTGAATTACTTTTGGAAAAATTAATTTACTGTGAATGTTGAATTGTGAATGGCAAAAGGGTAGCTAACCTTATTTGTTTAAAGAGGAATATATAGTTGCTTAGATTCTTTGAAAGCATTTCTAGAAACTGAGGGAAATTGAGTAGCTTTTCATCTGAACAAATCTTGGACCAATTTATTTAATAGTGCATACCTTCTAAATTAGTGGGAAGTTATCTAAAATAGAGCAAAAATATTAGGTGTTGCTTCACCAAATGATATTAATATTAACAACCTCTAAATACTGTAAATCTACACAGTATACAAGTTATTCTTTCATTCTTACTATCACATCTTGGATGGACAAGGAAACAGACTTGTGGTATACAAGGATTTTATTCCAATGCCTGTAGCCACACAATTTCAGAACTGGATGTCTTGGGTCTTATGTCTCCTTTCCATTTTTCATTAAAATTCAGATACAAAGTAGCAGTTAAACTGCACTTGCTTTCTGTTTCTTTGTTTTTAGTTTTACATTACTTACATTTAATGATGGGAAAAATTACATCTGAACATGTTGATGCTGTTTTTAAGCTCATTTGAAAGTGGTGGGTTCAAAATGTTGAATCATAAATGAATCTTTTAAAGCTTCTCTTCCCTTTAAGGGCAGCTGGGGAAAAATGAAAAGTGGTAGTTTAGCTGTTCCATCTATCCAATTTATCAAGATCTAGCTAGACTTTTACAGTACCTGGCATCTTACCACTGTCATGTCTGGACATCTTCCAAAATTATTCAGTATACATGTGTGATTTTCTCCTTCTTGTACATGGGGACAGAACTTGGCTATTTACTTGCTAGTTTAAACATGTTTTTGTAGTTAGGCATTTATGGGGAACAGGGTTGAAGTGGCATGTGTAGGGAAAGAGTAGTGGTATTCATCAAAGCTCTGTCCGCACAATGGATACTCATGTGGGTTGCCAAAAATGAGATACTGCTCACAGTAGGCTCTGCAGGTGTCCAAATGTGATTATACTTGCCCAGTGGGTATTGTGCCCTTTCAGTAGACTCCAAATGTACCTATGGACTGTACTTGGCTTCCCATCAGAGGGGTTGATAAACCATTAGGCTCCTTAGGTTTTCCACCTTCTGTACTGGACAGAAAAATTAGGTGAGTGAAGTATGGAAAATACTATCATTTGTGGAGCCAAAATGAACCATTGCTCACAGTAATTTCTGAAGACTTTCCTAATGTCTCCTCCTCCTCCTCCTCCTCCTTTCTTACATGCCTTTTGAACAGTGAAATAGTTAATAATGTTGACTAAAGGAACATCACTGAGCATCGGGCTACCTCCTTGTGACAAGCTTGGCAGTTATACCTTTTACAGATACTACCTCAAGTTCTCTGCAAACTTGGCTTGACATCTGAGCACCAGTTGCATTCCATTTGGGTTTTTAAGGTTATGTCAGCATAACCCCAACAGCAGCAGAGAAAATTTTTAAAAGTGAAAGCTGAATTTCCAGAGTACAAGAAGGCAACTTGAAAGAGGTGCCCATGTATTGTGTGGACCCACTCTGCTCTAGTGGGGAGTACAGGTGGAAAGGTTTTTTGCATTTGCTCTAAAGATGATGAAGATCAGGATTAGCCTCATCTCTTCTGGGATTTCCACAGTCATGGTCTGGTTGCTGAGAAAGCTTTGTCTTCTAGTCCACACGTTTCACCTACGAGATTGACTGGTCCATTATTCTAGTGAAATATCTGTCATAAAAGATTGTGATCATGCAGACTGAGGTGGCCCTTCAGCTAAGTCATCCTTATGATGTTTTCTGTTGTTTTGATATTACTTTCTGACAGTAGTGGTTAGGAACCTCAATCTGCATCAGGTCACACAGTAGGTCAGTGCCAGAGGACCACACTGGCTCTCTTGGAATCAGTTCTATGACATGCTTTGAAGATGGGGACCGAAATTTTACATTTGACCTAGTATTTAATGGGGAGACTAGACAGAATGGCAGTGTGTTGATGGGCTCTTTGGGGCTTGTATTGCTGAGTAGATGGGCTGTTATGCTAAATACCCAGTGGAGCTTTTGTAAGTGTGATGGTTTCATATCCAGGAACAAAGTTACGGTAGTGAATTTTAGAGATCATGAATATGTGGACATGATTGACATCTTTATAAATGACCTGGATGTAGGGATAGAGAGCATACTGGTCAAATGCACTGGTCAAAGCTGGGGTGAGGAGGCTGCCAACACTTGGGAGGATAAAGTGGGTTGTGCCCAGAAAAGCTCATGATACCATCTACCAGTGCTTTTTTTGTGATGGTATGCCCCGGGATGGCATACTGGCACCTATTTTCCCATCATACTTTATTTGAATGGGATTCCCCTCTAGTGTACCAGCACCTATTTCCTGGGGTGACTTGGCTCCTGATGGAAGTCCGCATTTCAGCCCCAGCATGTTATTTTTTGTTATGTTTTGTTTTTTTGTTCAACAACTTTTCCATTTTTTTTCTCAACAACTTTGAGCCTGGAGTACCGGCACCTTTTTTCTTACAAAAAAAGCACTGCTATCTACATTTTTGATAGCCTCCAACACGCTGCAGGACTATTTGTTATTTTTAAAGTTCTTTCTAAAATTCAGAGGGACCTTGATAAATTGGAAAACTGGGCTGTGGAAAACAAAATGAAATTTCGCAAAGGCAAATGTATGGTAATACACTTAGGAAAGAAAAATCAAGTGCGCAGATATTGAATGGAGGATAACAGGCTCAACAGCAGCCCAGCTGAGGAGGATCTAGGAGTTGTGGTGCATCACAACTTCAACATGAGTCAGCAATGTGATGCTGAAAAAAACCCAGCAAAGGCAATTTTAGGTTTCATTATCAGAGGCATAACAGGAAAGTCACAGGAGGTGACATATAGCGCTGGTGCTGCATAGGGATGATCTAGGGTATGGTGTCCAATTTTGGTCACCAGTGTAGAAAAAGGACGTAGAGGATTTGGAAAAGATCCAGGGGTAAGGAATAAAGATGATCAAATGGATAGAATGCAAGCCATATGACCAAAGGTTGAAGGAAGTGGGTGTATTTATTTTGGAATCAAGGAGATCTGGGCAGTCTTCAAATATTTGAAAGGCTGCCACAAAAAATGGAGTAAAGTTGTTCTCTGTTGCCACAACACAAGAATAGTTTTAAACTACGACGTAGCAGATTTAGATTAAATCCCAGTAAAAACTTCCTAATTATAAGAAGAGTTGGAACTGTAAGCGTGTATCTACACAGCAAAGTTATTTGGAATAATGGCTGTTATTCCAAAATAACAATCCGAGCGCCTACACAGACATTCCGTTATTTCCAAATAATTTCGAAATAACGGACAACTTATTCTAACTTCTGTAAACCTCATTCTACGAGGAATAATGCTTATTTGATTTTGAAGTAAGATGTGTGTAGATGATCCAATGCTTCTATTTTGAAATAGCCCCTCACCAGTGACTTTCTAAGTCATTCCTCCTGGGGCTTTAAATCGAGGTAGCAAATCTACATTAGGGAAGCCTGCCTCGGACTAATTTTGAAGCTCCCTGCAGTGTAGACATGCTATTTTGAAATAAGCTATTTTGGAATAACTGTTCCGGAATAGTTTATTCTGAAATAACTGTGCAGTGTAGACATAGCGTAAGAGTTGTAATGGAAGAGTCTGCCTGGGAAGGTTGTGGAAACTCTTTCATTGGAGATATTCAAAAAAGGTTGGATTACCATCTGCCTCAGATGATTTACACAACAAATCATGCATCTTGGAATGATGTTAGATTAGATTAGTGACTCTCAACCTTTCCAGATAATAGTACCCCTTTAATGAGTCTGATTTATATTGCGTACCTCAAGTTTCATTTCACTTAAAAACTACAAAATCAAACATAAAAAAGCAAAAATGTTACAGCACACTATTACTGAAAAATTGCTTGCTTTTTCATTTTTACCCCATATAATTATAAAATAAATCAATTGCAATATAAATATTGTACCTACATTTCAGTGTTTAGCATACAGAGTTCTATAAGCAAGTGGCTTCATATTGAAAAGAATGGGTGAGAGAGTTATCATTGAGGACTTCACAGCTGGTGGAGTTTTAGGAGCCTATGTCCTGTCATCTGAGGAATTAAAAATAAAACTATCTCAGTGACAATCTTAAATGGGACAGCAGGATTTCCTGGCTGTCCACAATCATGCTGTGGAATGTTGCAGCAAATATGAGTGTTGATATTTGCATGGCAAGGAGCAGATACTCTATCTCTGATCCACGTCATAGCTAAACACCTTATTTGGAGAGGGCCAGGATATTGGTAGCATCCAAGTGAAGTGGGAGATAACCTTGGTAGGCTTCCCAATTACCTTGCTCAGTAATAGGATACTAATCAGGAGCTGGACAGGTTGTTTGCAATGAGTGTTAGGTTGTTTGGATGATGGAGTGATTCAGGGCAGATGGTGCTAATTATCTAAGATGGGAGGTGCCCAGGTGCCTTCCCTATCCAAAGAGGGCATACATCAGGCACAAGAGGTGTCTCAGGTTTGTTGCACTGCTCTAGGATTCTTATTATGTGAATGCAGTGGGGGGTTGATCAGAAGGAAGCAGTGGGTAGGAAAGAGACATCTACAGTGGATCCTAATGCCTTTGATATCAAAGGTTAGTACAGGAGAGCTGTTTCAGAATTTGGATGCTGCATGGTATAGTGAGGAGGGAAACAGGAAGCTGAGGGAGATGAAATAGGGATGGGAAACTCACAGGAGAATATGGGAAATAGAAAGTGAAGCAATTAAGGACTATCTTTTTAAGATTTCAGACCTACATTTATTTTTGAATCTGGATACTAACAGTGCTATATATTCAGAATACTAAAAATTATTGTAACAAGTATTTATTTATCCTATTATTTGAAGGCAAAACAAAGTAAAGTCAAATGAAAATGCATCACAAACGTCTGTGACAAAGGTTGACTAGCAACATATTTTTGGACAGACTTTCACAGTTGGTATGATACCTCTTTTTCTACCTCAGCCTTCCTTTTGTAATACACATTAAGTCAGGCATTCAACCTTGCATTAGTACCTAAGGCCATATTTAATAAACTGTTATGCTCTCATTATATAGTTTTCACACTAGGAAATAGAGAAATCTGTAGCATATCTAAAAATGAAAAGTTCAAAATCTTTCACATTCTCCTGCCCTCCTCATCTAGATCCATCCACAAACCCCATTAACTGCAACCCTCTGTTCTTTCTATGAACTTTCAGGAATGTCTCAACTAAGTGAAAGGCAAGCTGGGCCAAAATATTTCCTTTACTGTGTCTCAAATTTTCTTAGCTCTAGAGAACACTTACACTGTATATGCCCTAAAAAGTGCTATAGAATAGCAGAAAGGAATGTGTCTTGAAATAATGTATCTTGATTTTCTCCAGCAATGGAATAATAGTGAGACACAGGATTAGGTAAAATCATTGTTTCCTGCTCCAAAAAGATCAGGCAGTGAGAACTATGAGTTGGGTTTTCATTAATTAAATATGATGCTTTAATTTAGTTTGAGACTGTAACAACAAACTGAAGCACACTTTATTTGCAGCTTTCATAATGTATCAGAATATATTTATAACATAGTATTAAAATAAAATATATTGGATTATGTATTTTTTCAAGCACGGTATTTAAATTTACTTCAGAACAATTCTTATAGAATCAAATTTGTAACACAGGGCCCAATTTTAGCAGCTCTTTTCCTGCATATGTTATTGTTTATTATAACATATGCATAGAAAACAAACTTAAAGTTGATCAATCTTTTTTTCTCTGCCATGGCCCAGTGGGTTGGAAATTGGCTGTTACATTAAAACTACATCAGTAAGGGAATAGAGTCCTTATCAAAGATAACCAGTTCTGCTGCTTTGAAAGGACACCGTCAACTTGAAAATCACATTTCTGTCTGAAAATGTTGTGCCTACTGTAGTTACAAGTAACTCATAAGATTAATGGAGCTGAAAATGGTGGGGAAAAATTTCCTCTATTTTCCCCCATGTGTTTACTTTGATAGCGTTTTAGAAGAGCTGGTACTAGGCCTGCTCAGCATTTAAGTCAGTCAGTGCTATCCATTGTTAAGATTACACGATACTTCCTATTATAAGATACTGATTTCAGGTGCTTGTAATGTTGTCAAAATGTAAGCATTTGAGCTGAGAATTTTCCATTCATTGTGTGGTGGATGGGTGTTTTCCTTTTTGGGAGGCACATAAAGTGGGTAGGAACCATTAGCCAAATTAGTTCAGCTGTTTTCAAGAATGATACTAAGTACAAACAATTGATGGGGAGTGGGGAAGAAGGAGAATTGTCCTTTTGTACCCCAAAAATTAAAAACTGCAGTTGAGCTTGGTCTGTATTCCAATGAAGGCTCTGCTAGGTAAAGAGCAGCCATAATCTGCCCCTGTAAAAAAAAGTCTGTTTGGTTAGTACTGGTAGTTAACCTTTTAAAATTTACATACTTTTAATTCATGTTCAAGTGAACTATGTTACTGCAGTTGTTGTTATAGACTGCTATGATATAGGGCCACTTTATTTACTAGATAGTCTTTGTTTTTGTCCTCCAGGATTTCCAAGAATGTGAGCTCTAGATTGACAAGGTGGGAAGAGCTCTGTCTAAGTTCAAAACAGCTTGTCTATTTCACCAACAGTTAAAAAAGTATTACTTAAGTCACCTTTTCTCTCTCAAATCCTGGGACCAAAAACAGCTACAACACCACTGTACAGGCAGTCCCTGACTTACGCGGATCCGACTTACGTCGGATCCGCACTTACGAACGGAGCTTTCTTGCCCCGGAAGTCAGGGCGAGAAAGCCCCGTTCGTAAGCTGCTTCGGTGCCCCTGGTCTGCTGGAGACCGTCTCCAGCAGACCAGGGGCACCGGGCGGGTTCCCGCACTTCTGAGGCTTTGCCAGAGCAAAGCCTCAGAAGCGCGGGAACCGCTGCTGCTGCCCCTTGAGACCCGGTGCCTGTGGTCTGCTGGGGACGGTCCCCAGCAGACCACAGGCACCCGGACTGAAGCCGCAGCCGCGGGGGGGTCCCGCGCCTCTGAGGCTTTGCCAGAGCAAAGCCTCAGAGGCGCGGCACCCCGCTGCCGCTGTGGCTCTGCTCCCTGTGTCCCTGGTCTGCTGGGGGGGGGGGGGCGCAGCTAGTGTGCTCCCCCCCCAGCAGACCAGGCTTTTGTTTTGGACTCTGGGGCAGAGCAGCTGGGGCACTGCCGATTGGTCCTGCAGCGCCCGTGGGCACTACTGGACCAACCCGGCAGCACCCCAGCTGCTCTGCCCCAGGTCCTGATTCAGCCGCTGCTGGTCAGTTTCAGCAGCGGCTGAATCAGGACGTCTGGGGCAGAGCAGATGGGGTGCTGCTGGGTTGGTCCTGTAGTACCCCAACTGCTCTGCCCCAGGCCTCCCCAAGTCAGCTTCTGCTGAAACTGACCAGCGCTGACTACAGGAAGCCCCAGGCAGAGTTGCTCTGCCCCGGGCTTCCTGGAATCAGCTGCTGATCAGTTTCAGCAGCAGCTGACTTGGGGACGCCTGGGGTTCTTAAGTTGATTCTGTATGTAAGTCAGAACTGGCGGTCAGTTTCAGCAGTGTCTGAATCTGGACGCCAGTTCCGACTTACATACAGATTCAACTTAAGAACAAACCTACAGTCCCTATCTTGTACGTAACCCGGGGACTGCCTGTATATAGTTAACCTCAGATGACTTTTGCATAGTATTTCGATGTCCCTTTGTATGATGTGGTTAACAGAAGAGGGAAAAGCCATGGGAAGTCTCCAATTGCTTATTGTTTTGGTTTGGTTGGGATTTCTTGGTAGAATGTGGTGTGGTAAAGATTAAACAGCATTCTGGTGTGAATTTCTATAAAATGCCTTGAGAAAAAAACAGCCTCACCGTACATATAGATTAACTAGAAAAATGTCCAGGGCATTCCTTTTTGTTTTATTTCTGGCTGAAATACTAGGAAAGCAGTTGCTGTGCTTTCTCTCAGTGTTTTGATAACAAATTTGCATACACAAGTTGCAAATATTTCAGGATATATATGTGTTTGATTAGATCAGGCGTAGCGAACCTTTTTGTCAGGCAGGGGCTACTGACCCATGAAAAAAATCAGTTGGAGGCCACACACAAGTGAGAAGGTAAAAAACTAACCAACCAACCGAAACTCACTATCCTGACTCTTAACAAACTTGGAACTTCCCCCACAGGAGAGGTGGGAAGGGGACGCGGAGGCTTGGAGTTTTGCTGTCTGTCTGGAGCATGAGCGCTAGCGTGCTCTGATGATGGATGGAACCCTAAGCTTTACCATGGCCAGAGTCAAATAAGCTCGGGTGGGGGGAGGGGAGGGAGCGGATCTGGCCAATGGGCCACAGATTCCTTACCCTTGGTTTAGATGTACTGTACTATACCATGTGTCCTCACTCTCATCTAGTTTAGGTTTTGTTTGCTGTGGACACAACAAACACTAAAGTGATTATGAACATTTGTATTATGTGTAGAAAAATCTGGAGTGAAATCTAAGCTCCACTGAAGTCCGTGACAATACTCCCATTGACATCATTGGTGCTAAGATTTCACCTATTGTTTTTTTATGTAGAAGCCATTCAGAAGAGTTCCTATCTACAGTAAGAGATGTTCCCTTATTGACATTTAGTTTATGTTTTAGAAAAAAGGACAAAGGAGAATGATAGCGTAGGAACAATTTAACACAAACTTTAAAATAAAAAGTTATAACTAGAATGAGCCAAATTTCAAAAGGGATCTCAATTTGTCTATCAACTTGCAAGTGTCCAGGTAATCTAGTACTAAGTCTCCCTGTCATCAATGTACTTATCTGAGTACCTACAAATACCTGTAATATCTTTTGTATCAGTTTTCAGACTTGTTCTTTATTGATTTCAGTAGAGTTGTACCAGTGTAATGAAGAATAAGGAGCGAATCAGACCAAGTGAGTACCATGTGCCTATAACTAAAAAAGGGAACACATATTTATAGTGCAACTACAAAGCTGATGTTGTTGCTTTCTTCTCGGATGATTCATAAATGAAAAGGTAGAGCTAGAGATTAAAAAGTGAGCAAGTAATGTGTAAGCTGTGAAATTCAATTAGTTCCTCCTAGAAAGCCAAATTGTGGTGAATACAGAGGAGGAAAGGTAGGGTGAAAATACCTACATCAAAGCTGTACATAATAAGCTTGAATAATTAATTGTAAATTGCTGGCCAAACCTGGAAATGCACCAGATTTTGTGCAGAACAGAAAGAATGACAAGTTAATTAATAATTTATAAAATTTCTTATCCTCAAGTTTAATAAAACAATCCTTTGTATTTTGTGGCTATTTAATGTGCACCCAAGGAGGTGTTTTTTCATGGGACCTTCAGTGGTAGCATGAGAATGAAGGCTGTGCTTCACTTCCATCTCTTGTACATCTTATGCAAGGATAGAGCCCAATAGCAGCCTCTACCCCAATGGGGTATTTTGGGGTCTTGTTTCCCTCAAGGGATAATGAATCACTTGAAAATGGGCAGAGAGGAGTAGAGGATGTGGCTAGGCTCTTTCCACATAGGCCACAAAGTGGGGTGGATAGCTAAGGAGGGAATAGTTGTGTGATCCATTTCACTTAACGGATGGTGTAAACCAGTGGTCATCAACCAGTAGATCGGGATCTACTGAAGATCCCAGATCATCTGACAAGTGACCCTGACTGGCCTGGCCAGGCTATCAATTGCTGGCACTTTAGCTACCTTTCCCTGCACTGCTGTACTGCTCCTGCCTTCTACCTTAGAGCTGCCCTTTGCCCCGCCCCCCTGGGCATACTTAAAGGGACAATGTGAATCTCTCACTCTCACACATTGTGTGTGTCACTCACACAAACACATGCTGTCTTTCACACTCACACAAGGAGTAGGACAGGGCCTTGGAAAAGAGTGAGGAGGGGCGGGGCCTAGAATAAGGGGGGAATGAGGCGGGGCAAGGGTATGTGGGTTTCAGGTAGATCCTGGATTGTACCTAAATACAAAAAGTGAACTTGTGTTCAAAAAGTTTGGAGACCATTGGGGTAGACTGCTCATTGAGCAACCCCTAGACACAGCACTTAAAGTAAAACTAGTTACCATTGGTATGGTTTGCCACTGGAAAATGCCAGTTTGTCAAAAGTGAAACGTTTTATGGAAATATGATGCTGGAACACAGGCAGGGTTCCAAAACTACCAGATAGATTTTGAAACTTGCATCTTGTGGGTGGCCTCAGGACTGGTAGTCCTTAGGGTTGTCAGACTCCTAGGCCAGCTGACTCCCCAGGGTTCCTGTCAGGAATCGAGGCAATCCCTGGAATCATGGCCACTAGAAGCCATGGCTTCTGAATAACAGTGGTGAAACAGACCAGTTTGGATTCATGTCAGCTTTAGACAGCAGCTGCCTGGTTTGGCCAGGAAGCACATTTTGTTCTGCAAATACCACATTTTTAGTATTTCTTACAGAAAAACTTTGAGAAATCCCTTTTTGTGTGAAATTTTTAAAAATAATTTTGGTTTTGTTCTTATTCAGAAAGAAAACCAAACTTCTAAACGTAAATGAAGTGGAAAGTCAGAGTTTTGATCTACTCCAGAGGAGCCAACAGTCCTGAAAATTGCCTGGACACTGGGAGGAAGTTGGATCTGTGCTCCTGGAAGGGGCAGGCCCTCAGGTAAAAGGAGTGAGGCCAGGAAAAGCAGGCCCTCAATGCAACCTACCTCACAACATGACTCCTCCCTCAACCGTCAGTGCTGCCTGGAGTGCGCCATGCTTCTCTAGGCAGCCCAATGAACTGCCCAGATCATGTCACGCAGTGCTCCAGTGGCAATTTGAAGGGCTCAGATCTCCAGGCACTGCTGCTGCTGCAGTGGCTGTAGCAGTAGCTGGGAGCACGGGGCCCTTTCTAATCACTGGACCCTGAAGTGTTTGCCCTCCTCCTCCCTGCCATCTTGCCAGAGCTCTACCTTTGAGAGACAATCCCTTGAACATCTTCCTCTTTCTTCTGTAGGGGGAATGCTACAACCTATAGAGATCGTTATGCAAATTACACACTATAACCCCAAATAAGCAGTCCTGTCACCTATAGTGATGTAAACAGGGTCTGAATCAATGCTTTCATTACAACAAGCTGGAATGGGAAAGGAATCCTGGGTGTGATTATGTCCACTCTGTTGCTCAGGCCTGCTAGGTATTCAATTGTTATGTAAATATAGTTCACGCTGGTATGGGAAAGAAATTCTGGGTGTGGTCATGTAAATACAGTTCACTCTCTTGCTTAGGCTTGCTAGATATCCAGTTGTTGGAATGGTATTTTGCCTATTGTAACAAATTTGTGGCTGTTGTGGGGGTCACAAACCACATTAACCCCAAACATAGGAATTGTAAAATGTGGCCACCAATGCCTGCAGTTATTGGGAATGCAGAAAAGCAGACTGTGTTTAACTCAGTTCAAAGTAGGGACACTGTCATTGTAAAGAATCTAGGATGGACACAGCTTTCTCTTCCAAACTCTGTGAAGGCAATTGGGGGAAGGGCAGAGCTCTGAACCAGCAGGCTACATGTCCTCCAGGAGTGAGTTGTAAGACTGGTTCAACCTGTTTCTCTTTGCCCTCCACCATTCTAATGATAGAACTAAAACAGACTCCATAAGGAGTCTCTTTATTATTTTAAAATGTTATTCCAGTGGATGCTGGAATCTTTTGACTGGACTGTGCAGCAAGCTAAGAGCTGAAATCACAGAGAAGCTGACATCACAGAGAGCTGAAATCACTAGGTTTGGCCCATAGCCAAATTCATCACAAGGCCAGTGGCAGCAGCTTGCAGGCTGGTGGGCGGTGGGAACAGTGGCTGGTAGGAGGGGCTGGCAAGTGATCAGCAGGAGCAAGTGTCCGGCAGGTGGTTGGCAGGAGCAAGCAGCCAGCAGGTGGCCAGCATGCGCAGTGTCAGGTGATCAGCGGGGCGGCTAGCAAGTGATTGTCAGGAGCACCGGCAAGTGGCCAGCAGAGTGGTCATTGGGAGCAGTGGCAAGCAGCCTGCAGGTGACAAGCAGAGTGGTGCCAGAGAGCAGCAAGGAGTGACCAATTGAATGGGGGAGATGCCTCCTACTCTCTCCCCTGTATGGGAGGTGAACTCTGCAGATCACCTCTGAACTCTGGTCTGCCCTGACCAAGGGCAGCAACTGTAAGTGGGATGCAGAGAAGGGTTGGGCATGTGAATGGGACACTTATAGTGCTGGTCTTGTGATCTTGAGAGGCATTGTCCAACCTATTGGAGTTGAGATGTTTACTTGTAGTTTGGTTATGAACTCTGTGGTGTTTTCCCAAATTAATGCCATATTACTTCTCTCCATCTTTCATTAAAAGTTTCTTTTCTATGCTCAGACTCTGTGGTTGTGACTGGGGAAGCACTGCCTCCCAGAGGCACCAGGGGTGTGTGTGAATTTCCCAGGTTACTGGGTGGGGGCTCAAACCAGTTCTGTGTTGGATGGATGAACAGGAACCCCTAGATATTGAACCCGGCCCTGGCTGCTGCTGGCGCTATCTAGCAGAAGAGTTACAGTGGAACAAAATGAAGCACAGTCTAGGAAGGTCAAGTGTTCAAAGGAGGCCTTTATTATGCAAAAGGCACCCAAATGATAAGAAATGTCTTGAAGTATTTGATAAGGTTAAAGACCAAAGAGAGAGATTTGTAAGGGAGTTATAGCTATATATGTAGGAGGAAGTTAAGCAAATAGATGTTTAAGATATTCTGAATATCAGGAAAATATCCTAATACTGACCTCAGACAGTGGTACTGTCTCTGAAGGGAAATGATTGAGGATTAAGTCATTTAAAACCAAACCGGACAAAACACAGGAGAAAATACTGCAGGGAGTAACTTATGTCTGCAGAAGAATGGACTAGATTACCTAGGAGGGTGCAGATAACAAAGTGTCCAGGAAATGAGAATCACAGCCCCTGTTACTGATGGGTTTGTTAAACATCCTTTCATTTTCATTGTATCTCAGTAACAATATAATAATTTGACATTTGAATTGTATAGTAACCCTGTAAAACTGAAAGGATAAAAAGTAAATTCTGCCACAGAGTACAGCAGATTAACTGACAAATGTTACCATTCGTGGGAGTTGCAAATCTAGCTCCCTATTCACTGCTCTGAAAATATTCCCTGTAAAGTCTGAAGTGCTGCTGAAAATCCAATATACAAAAAGAGCTCCTGCTCCTCCTTCTGCAAATACTCTTATAATCAAAGATCGTTTGCTGTCAGGAACTGGCATACTGTAAAGGAAAAGGCACGTTGTAGACAATCTTCTTACTGCCCTGTTCAATCTGTAGCTAAAATCTCACTTCAGTGCCTATTTTGAGGCACGGTAACTCCTTTCTTATTAATATATTTTATAAGCAATAATAATCATTAGCTGCATTCATTTTTGAGAGTTTGTCTGCATGTCTGTCTGTCTGTCCATGGCCTTCCCTAAAGGGAGCCTGGGGGTGGGAGACTCAGTGCTGTGGCAGTCCCTGGAAGTGTCAGAGGCTCCCAAGCCAGCCTCTTTCACCTACCTGGTGATTCTGTCTTTTTTCTGTCTGCTTTTATGAGAAACAATCCCATTTTCCTGGCACAATCAAACTCTTCCCTTATGATAAAAGGACACAGCATACCGAATTTGGTGGTCTTAGCTCTTACTGTTTAGGAGGAGTTCTCCAACAAACAGACAGACACACACAGAGACAGGTGCACAAATGCAATGACAGGCAAACTCTCTCAAATGTATAGTAGATTACTAACTCAGGCTGTAATTCACTGAAATGTCAGGACTCATATAAGCCATTCTGGTAGCACAAAATTACCCTAGCCCTTTTTTTGGTTTAAGAATTTTCCTTGTGTAGTGAAATCCTTGGATGGTGTATTGCTGGTAAAAACAACGAGAAGTCCTATGGCACCTTATACATTAACAGATTTATTGAAGCATATGCTTTTGTGGGCAAAGACCCACTTTGTCAGATGAACATAGTGGAAATACCAGAGGCAAGTATAAATACACAGGCATAGGAGAAGAGTGCCAATCAAGAGTAAGGCTAGAAATAACAAGGTCAACTCATTATCTCTAGTCTTACTCTTGATTGGCACTCTTTTCTATGCCTGTATATTTAAAAAGTATTTCCACTACATGCATCTGATGAAGTGGATCTTTGCCCACAAAAGCTTATGCACCAATAAATCTGTTAGTCTATAAGGTGCCATAGGACTTCTCGCTGTTTTTGCAGATTCAGACTAACACGGCTACCTCTCTGATACTTGTTGGTAAAGTGTCTTGTAAACTAGTCCCCTCCTGCTGACAACACAAGGGTCATGCCTGGAGCATTCCTATGCCCAGCTGATCTCCGGTTGTCATTAAAACCATTTGGGATCACTGATATGTGACCATCAAATTGCCCTAATGTAAAACTGGGAGCAGACTGATGTTCCAGGATCCAAGGTAAGGGGAAAAGTGTGGTGCACAAATGTACAGTAAAGTCTTCTTTGCACTCTAGTCTCCTGGTCTTACTCCAAGTTCTCTTTGGCCAAACAGGAGAATAGTTTCAGATGGCAAATGCTTCTGGTGAAATCTATGAACCAAAAGCATTGTAAAGGTGTTCTTAGTTTGTAGCCTAGTCACTGGTTTCTTCTAAGATATATCTTGGTTCCTACTGGTCACTGAGTAGCAAGATGGCCTAAAAAATGAGCATGGCACTAAGCTTCTTGAAACCTGAGCTCTAAACCTGCCTCTGAAGTCTCCGACTTGTAACTTGATTAATCAGAATCTCTGTAAACAGGTTAGTTATACTTACCTAACTCAGAGTGGGCTCTGAAGATTAATAAATTAATATTTGTAGACTGTTCTGAACAGTCTGGGTATCACCATTTTTACTTATCTGCTCCTCTAGCCTGAAGCCCCCTTCTTGCCATTGGAAAGCCTTTTACTCCTCTCCGAACCTTGATGTCTCATTCAAGCCCTGTTATGTCACCTTCTCCTCTGGGGATGTGGGAGGTCCATAAAAGCAGCAATTCTCCTGCTAAAACACTGACTGAGGAACAGTTTTCTATCAGATGTAATGTTGTTTTCCCGTTCTGCTTTCTGTTACCATCAATGTTTGCTAACTTATTTTCCCATCTTTAGCACCATCTTCTGTAAATGGGGATTGACTTTTGAATGACATTTGGTTTTCTGAAGCGATGAAAATTATTGTTCAGATTCTCTGCTCTTCTCTTCAGTGGACTTTTGTGATGGAGGCAATGGGTGTACCAGTTGGTGCCACTGACAGGAGGGTTGAGATGGAACACTTGTCAAGTTGTCCCTTTCTATTTCTTCTTCTTCTTGTTTTTTTTGGGATTACTCGACAAATAGTGTAATCTACTCGCCCATGGCAAGTAGATTACACCCCGGAAGAACGAGCACGGAGTGATCTGCACATGCGCAGAGCACAGAACCACATGACTGGCGAGCGGGGCTCTCCACCACTTGGCGAGCCCTGAAAATAACCTTTGCAAAAAAAAAAAAAAAAATCAACCAACTTCTTCTCCTACATTTGGATTGGAGCTGGGGACATAATCAAAAAATGTTTAAAGCCATTCAAGCCTTCAAACTAACTTGCTCATATTTATGCCCTTATATCCACCACAGAATGATCAGGGTGCTGCCCCTCTGGGACCTTCTCCCACTATCAAAAATTTGCTGTACTTTGAACAACAGCTCTGAGTTGGTTTTGGGGGGTAGGAGAAGGTCTTGGCCAATACAAAACAGTTAAAGCTTCCTTAGGTTTCACTTATTCTTCAGTAGATTTTCACCAGGACTCAGCCAGGAAACTATCTGGATCCCATGGCTCTGTTCTCTATCATCAGTATTTCTCCTTTTTCCTGGCCATATGAAAATCCCAGAAGTAGTGGGTCTTCCTCTGAAGTGCCATGAGCTGTGGGGAGCATGGTGTCATAAAAGCATCTAACTGGTCTGTTCGAGATTACTCAAAATGGCAGAGCCAGATGTGCAAGATCCCTAATACACAACAAAGATTGATTAATTTTTTATTTTTAAATTTCCAGTCATAGAATAGTTTGACAGATTTTATTGACTAAACTGAAAAATTCAGCAACTTCTTGCAGATATTCCTCTTGATGGCTCTTTAGAGGTAGTGCACTTCTGTCTCTAGGGTGCTGGGCTAAAATTTGGGAGACTGGTTTCTATTCCTAGCTTGACCACTGACCTGTTGTCTGATCTCAGCAAGTAACTTAACATCTCTTTCCCCTCCCAGCCATTTGCCGGTGTTGGCTATTTAGAGTACAAGTTCATTGGGATATGTGATGTCTATTTCTATGAAGTGCATTCAACGCCTATTACCATAGGGCTTGAGTTTTTATTGAGGTCTCTTGGTGCTACTCCAATACAAATAATACTAAGAAAAAGTGTGTGTGTGTGTAATAGTTTCTTCTACTAGCCTAATGGGCATCTTATAGTACAGATGGATCTGATTTCCACTACAGATTTGCTGATATAAACCTTAATGTTTTTTATTGTGTATCACTGTAGGAAATCCTGATTAACAGCAATACAGAGATAATTACGCAAGATGAAAACGATTTTAGTTTTAAAAATAATGTGTATTGTATGATTAATTTTACTCTGTCCTATATTAAAGTCCTATACAGGCATTATTCATACAGCTGCATAGTTTTTAAACATTAATAACAAGAAAGAAGAAGAAGAAATCCTAATTCTAAAGAGAAACATATCTGGGGGTTATTTAGAAACCTTAGTTCCAAGAAGAATCAGACTAACTGGGGTTTGATTTCTTCTGGGAACAAGAAATGGAGAAATAATGGATGTTTTTCTGTATTATGATTTATTTTTAAAAGGGAGCAAGGCCTGAAACAGAACCCTTGATTAATGCCACTTAGTCCTATGTCTAAACCATGCAAACACTCATGTGCTCAAAGTAAGAACTGGATTTGAAATTGTGCCTAACTTTATAAAGGCCTGGCCCAAACTGCAAAACATAAACATATGTGAACAATGGGGGTTGAAACGACAACCTGGAACTGAATGTAGCATATTGAAACTGTTGTGTCTCCATATTAAAGTTACAAGCAATGTGGAAATTGTGTGTTGTGAAACAACACTATAGTAGTTTTGGAGTAAGGTGCATTGCACCAGTGTTTCTCAAAATGGTCTGTGAAACCACTTTGAGAAAACTGTTAAGAGGCTGTGCTGATTTGTTTCCTTACTGGCACCATGGCCACGGAGCCTCACAGCTCCTATTTGCTCCATTCTGCCATTTGCAGCCAAGGGAAGCTGCTGGAAGCAGTGGTCTGGCCCACACCGCTTCCCACGGCTCCCTTTAGCTACAAACAGCAATACAGAGCCAATAGGAGCTGTGAGGCACCATGGTCATGGTGCCGGTAAGTAAACAAACCAGCACATCCAGTTAACAGATTTCCCAAAGTGGTTTCGCAGACACTTGGAGAAACACTGCATTACTCTGAAACCTGTCGTAGGAAAGATTAGAATGGAACACTAAGGTAGAATGAACTGGTTGGTATGTGTAGGCCCAGATACTCATAACCTCTTCTGGCTGCTTTATTCATGCTAGTTTTAGTATTGCCTTCTCAAAGTGTTCAAAAATGATGAGGCAGCCCCTCCATCATAAATTAATGAGATTTTTATTAAGTAAATACATTTGGGCTCTTTTTATTTACCTTCTGGTTTATGACCTTTTAGGGCTGATGATTTCAAGCTTTTCTCTGAAGCCATGACTGTGGTGAGGTGCGTACTAGTTATTTAATCAAGGCTTGGCATTGTCTAACATTGTGGGTTGATTAGCAGGCATTTCTTTAGTACAAAGTGGTGAGGTTTACTTTTCCTTCCCTGGTTTTTACTAGAAGGTTGATATAGACTCATAGACTTTAAGGTCAGAAGGGACCATTATGATCATCTAGTCTAACCCCCTGCACAGTGCAGGCCACAGAATCTCACCCACCCCTCCCAGAATAATCCTCTCACCTATATCTCAGATATTGAAGCCTTCAAATACTTTGAAGACCCCAAGATGCAGAGCATCCTCCAGCTGTGATCTGTGCTCCATGCTACAGAGGAAGGCGAAAAACCTCCAGGGCCTCTGCCAATCTTCCCTGGAGGAAAATTCCTTCCCGATCCCAAATATGGCGATCAGCTAAACCCTGAGCATGTGGGCAAGACTCATCAGCCAGACACCCAGAAAGTTCTCTAGTAATTGCTATCATCCCTCCATTGACCTATTTCCCACTGATAATGAATGGCCAATTAGTTACCAAGATCATGTTATCTCATCAATCCATCCCCTTCATAAACCCATCTAGTTTAATCTTGAAGCCAGATAGATCTTTTGCTCCCACTATTTCCCTTGGAAGGCCATTCCAGAACTTCGCTCCTCTAATGGTTAGAAACCTTCGTCTAATCTCAAGTCTAAACTTCTTACTAGCCAGCTTATATCCATTTGTTCTTGTGTCCACATTGGTATTAAGCTTAAATAATTCCTCTCCCTCCCTGGTATTTATCCCTCTAATATATTTAAAAAGTGCAATCATGTCCCCCCTCAGCCTTCTTTTGGTTAAGGTAAACAAGCCAAGCTCCTTGAGTCTCCTTTCATAAGACAAGTTTTCCATTCATCGGATCATCCTAGTGGCCCTTCTTTGTACCTGTTCCAGTTTGAATTCATCCTTCTTAAACATGGGAGACCAGAACTGCACATAGTATTCCAAATGGGGTCTCACCAGTGCCTTGTATAATGGCACTAACACCTCCTTATCCCTACTGGAAATACCTCGCCTAATACATCCCAAGATCGTATTTGCCTTTTTCGCAGCCATGTCACAATGGCGGCTCATAGTCAATCTATAATCAACCAGGACTCCGAGGTCCTTCTCCTCCTCCGTTACTTCCAACTGATGTGTCCCCAGCTTATAACTAAAATTCTTGTTATTAATCCCTAAATACATAACCTTACACTGTTCTAGTATGTTCTAGTATTCCAGAAATCAGGGCACTATTCAGGTCTATAAAGGTTTTATTCTTTGTAGGCCCTAAAATTTGTATTAAGTGTTTTTTTTTTTTTTTTTTTTTTTTTGCTGGGTGTGGTAATAAATATGCTTCTGTTTTTATTCTGTTCTGAGATTTAGCAGAGAGGACCCACCAGTACATCTCTGGCTATTCATTGGACCTGCTAAAGAGCCTTTGGAAAAACTGAAAGTTCCCAGGTAAATTATTCTATTTTGCCATTTGCTTAACATAGCAAGAAAGGAGGGGGATCTTTTAGGTTCAGCCAATGCTCCTTTACAACTCTCTGGCAGTCTGGTTTCATTCCCCACAGGTAATCATTTTTTTCACTGGTAGAGAATGATTTAGGCATATCAAAAAGGGTTAGTTTAATCAGTCAGCCTCGCCTGAGCTGTGGCAGGAGAGTGGCTGGAATGCATGTGTCTGACATGGAGGTTTGTTGGAGCCCCTCAAACTATGGATGAGTTCATTTGCATTTGTCTGGCAGGATGTGAGGGGCTGTCAACTAGCTGAGTGCTGTCATCCCCCGTTAACAGGTTCTAGTGTGGTAACTGGGTTAGAAAGAGTCCAGCTTAGGGCATTGATCCCTTGGCCAGTGGTCCTGAGCAGTTATAATGTGATGAGGTATACTTCTGTCTGATGCAGCTTGTGGCTTCTCACATCTCATCTCTTCTCTCTCTGATGTGGAGTAACAGAAGGAGTTGGGACTTTGGCAAGCCTAGGAGTGCAGAGGGGGCATGGCCTTCATATGTCAGATTTTCAGTGGGCTGGGGGTCACTGCTGCCATTTGAGCTATGCAATTGACATAACCATGTCAGGGAGTGGTTACCTCAGTTAAATTATAGTTGCTGCCTCCACATATAACCATAATGGTGCCTGTGTTTGTTTCTGAGACAACATTAATGGAGCCTCTAAACACTCAAAATTCGGGCTTTTTATAAATGTGGCCTATTGCAGCACAGATGCCGAGTTTTGTGTGACAGAGAAAGAATACAGTGAATTCATATTTGTGAACGTTATTACATTTTCTCCTAGGACTGGCTCAATGCAGGTCCTTCTCCTATCTTGGTTTACCAGTTTTTCTAAAGGTACTCTCATTCTCATGTCAGTATCCCGAGTACCCTTCCTAATCACAGCTGTTTTAGCACTGTGTTGGTGTCTGACCTCAGGGAATATAAAGAAGGCTTGGGTGTGCTGTTACTTTACCTGCTGTGCCATGGATTGGGATATACCATATGTGCATCTGCAATTAGACATTATCATTTCCAAAGTATTTACTTACCATTTGCTGAACCATTGAGTAATTACCACAGCAAAATCACACAATCTGTCAGTTCATCAGCCAAGTGTGCTCCTGGGCAGCCTTAGTGTATGCACCTTTCTCCTGTTCTGAGGCTTTTTTTTTTTTGACTGTTGTAGACCCCATCCATTGTGATAGCAAAGAAATTGGCATAAAATATGTAGATGGACACATGCTCCGTGAAGAATCTCTTGCCCTGTAGGAGGAATATCCTGTAATGTAATGGAGTTTTTTAAAAATGTATATTTTTAAGGGGGCAGTGGTTGTGTCTTTTTTGCAGGATGGTATTGGAAATTGGTTTAGTATCGCCCTTTCAGTGGTTTCTGATGATGTGAGTCAATTAATTAAAAAATAACTCCTTTGTAATTGCCGAAAAGGACTCCCCTTCCCCATGCTTTCCTCTGTTTGGTAGAAGCTTACTTTTTCCAAGAGGGAAGGGTGGTTCAGGTATTGATATTTACTAAAGATGGTAAGGGAATGTTGAGGGAGAATTTAAAAGGAAAATTATTTTTAGAAAGCATACTTTGCCTGGAAAAAGTTACAAGGCATTGTGTACTTACTTCTCTTCAGACCCCTACCAAGGAAAGAACCCAGGAATTTGCAGAAAATTGGGTCCCTAATGTGGAAATTTTACAGTATTGATGATGCCAGCATGACAAGTTGTCACTTTACAGGATGTTTTGAAACATGACCAAGCCTTAAAAACCAGGTTATTCTAAAATAATTAGAGCATCAGAATAGGAATGAATGTCAGTTACTGTAATTATTCTAGAAAGAGAACCAAAGCAAACAGAAATTTTCCCTAATTTTATATATTCTCAATAGATGGAACTAGGACATTATTGTTATAATGTAAACTACTTAGTAGTTACTCCAAAAATCAGCTATGCTTCACAGTCCTATGGTCCAATGTGTGAGCTGCTCATGAAGCAAGCACTCAAACAAAGGTAAGCTCAGAGCAATCTACAATAGGTTACAGCAGAATTTTTTTCTCCAAACCAAACATATTAAATCCAGTGTAGTTTTAATACACTCAATCTTTAGACATGACTGACACTGTCTGGATATTCATAGGCATTAGTGCTGAGCAATGGGAGCAGAAAGCTGAAAATGAGGGGTTATGGACAATAGGTGAATAACTTGCTACCAAGAGCTTTTCCTTGTAAAAGTTTCACATTACAAGATGAAAACTGTAAGTAAATGAAATACTTTATTAGATACAATTCTAAATTCTTCAGTATCTGTGGTCCCATATTAAGCAGCAATTGTTATTGCTGTCCCAGTGCCTCCTGCAACACATAGAAGATCAGATCTGAAAACAAAAAAAACTCAGAGGTGAGGAAACTTTCCAATAACAGAAGTGGGGAAACTTTTTTCTATCATGGGCCATTGACACACAGAAAAAAATCAACCACAGGCCACACACAAGTAAAAAACAATGTAATTTAGTCTTTTATTGAGAGAGAAATATGAAACTGTTGAATTCACCATGTCCCCCTCCCTCCAGAGGGTGCAGAGGCTCGAGGCTTTCCCTGCAGTGGAGTGAGCTGGTGCTTGATGCTCCAGCCCCAAGGGGCGGGCAGGGTGCTGAGATTCAGGGGTCGCCCTCTCCCCGCCATGGTAGGATGAGTTGGCACTCATGGCTCCAACCCTAAGTGGGAAGCCCCTAGGCTCGGGGCTTTTCAGCTGAAGCAGGGATGAGCCATAACTCATGGCTCCGCCTTCACAGAGGAGCGCCAAGATTTGCCAGGGGCCTGATCAAATTAACCAACAAGATGGCTCTGACCCATGGCCTATAGGTTCCTCACCCCTTCAATACACTTTTAGCATCTATGGAATACAACATGTGTCTTTCAGGGGGTTTTTTTGGTACTTTCTTTTCTGAAGAAGGTAGCTTCTGGTAACCACAGGTATGATATGATATGTAGAGTACCATAAAAACATCATTACATAGTTCCATGACATGCTCCATCCATAGATTTTATCCTCTTTAGAGATCTAGCTGGTAAACTGAACACACTGATGTGTCATTTTACAACCACTGTACAGTGTGTTTAATTTCTGTTGGTTTTGCTTTGTGTGTTGCTCTAGGTTAATTATACCCTAATGACAAGTAGGTTAAAACAATGTTGCTATTGAAATTGTTGTTCACAAATTTAATTCCACTGTATTGCTATTGATAAAAACCAGCACTGTAAATGTAGGATACTCGTATACAATAAAAATTTATAAAGTAATCTTTCTTCATTTGTTACAGATTTTGTGTGTGTGTGTGTGTATGCATGTGTATCTGCACATGTTTCTACTGTTTTGTTAAATCTACTGACATCTACTGCATGTAATATATGGTATCTGAGTTCCCTCAGTTTATTACATTATTGAAAGTACTGTATACATGAAACCCGTCACTCAAAGAAGAAGGGGGAAAGAGGAAACTAAACAATGAACATGTGCAAAGTTAGAAATTTATAGATTTAGGCCTCTGCAGCTACATATCCTGGAAGAGGGGGTGAGGAGGGGGGTGGGAAAGTGTTAAGAAAACAAATTATAGTTGTGGATGTGAGGACTCTGACACTGCCGTCTGACAAATTGACCCTCCTGCTTGACCTTCTACAATATGTTTCCACAGGTAATTCCATAACTCTCCAGCTAACTTTTAAAGATTTCCTGTTTGACAGCCACGAGAAAGGAAGTTCCACATCACCATGGAGCCAAATGTCCAACAAGATGAAACATCGGCATGCTTGAAACTTGTATAATTTATATTACGTTTCATCGCCTAACCCATATCCATATGATTAAATTTATTTCTGCTGATAACTGGGATTTTAGCTATATGGTATTGCAGTCAGTATGGTAAGATGTTCTGTTTCTGTTGTTGTTGGAATATGTGCTGGGGTGGACTGTGAAACTGATGAATGACCAACCGTGGCAGATTCATAATCCAGAACTTGGTGCAGCTGCGGGGAAACTAATGGCTAGCAGGGACCACTTCAGTCCCTAAGCTAATACCTGTCTCCTCCATCACAAATTGATGGCATTAAACAAAAAAGTTGACTCTTTTCACATCTTGCCAATCTAATTTTGGTGCCCCTGCAGCCATCCCAGTATCTAGTGGCACTGAGGGCACTACATGCAGTCTGTAGGATGGCTTTGGTAGCATCTGTCATCTAGGCATGCTGCTGTCTCGACTGTCTGGCAGTAGGGGGACATTGCTGGGCATTCATTCCCTTTGGCTGGTTACTACAGGATGGCGGTGCCCCATGCTGTTTTTTTTTTTTCAGTGTGCGTCTCTGGCTTGCTTTCCTCTCTTTGCTAAACATATGGTTTCACTTTTCTCTTTCTTCACAGGGAACCGGGACAGTTGAGGCATAAACTGCTTTTACTTGTTTCTCTCTGAAAGGTTGCATACAA